>NC_058087.1:56427926-56491879 GCF_014858855.1 Bufo gargarizans | reverse complement strand
TGCCGCCTCGCACCCAAGATTCTGCAAAAGGCAATATCCAGTCCCTGACACTGTTCACCCACAGGGAGCTGTTCTCTGAGTCCAGGCAACCAAAATTAACTTTTAGAAACATGGAGTCAAAGAACACCCTTGGATTCAGCATATCCAACCCACCCTCTCTCCTCTGTAGGTAGGTGATCCCTCTTTTTATCAGGTTCAACCTGTTCCCCCACAACAGTTGGAAGAACAGGCTAAAGAGCCTAGCGGAGAAAGATTCCGGCAAAGGAAAAACGACAGAGACATACAAGAAGACAGGGACCAGGTAAGTCTTCAACATTTTAACCCTTTCTCTATAGGTCAGCCTCCAGTTCTTCCATCGCTGAACCTTTGCATTTCCGGCTTCCAACTTCTCTTCCCAATTTAGTTTGCCGTTATCATCCCTCCCAAATTTGACCCCTAGGATTTTAATATAGGTGGAGGCTCTCACAAATTGTGGCAGATCAAAATCTGGATCACTGTCTGATATCCAAAGAGCTTGACTCTTCTCAAGGTTGACCAGAGACCCTGAGGCCTCCGAGTAACTTCTGATGGCTGCAGACAACATCTCCACCTCACGAGGCTCAGATATCACTACAGTCACATCATCCGCATAGGCAACAACACTCAGGGGCAGGCAATGGGGGACCGGCACCCCCTGAAAATACACTCCTGCAGTGACCTCAGGAATGGGTCTAGGGCAAATACATACAGCAGTGGACTCAGTGGGCAACCTTGTCTCACCCCTGCCTCAACCCTGAAGGTATCACCCTGCCAACCATTGACCAGAGGAAAGCTCTCAGCCTCGCAATACAAAGTCTTCAGCCAATCGATGAATTGCCCCGGAATACCGTACTTTGACAAAGTGGCCCATAGATACTCATGATCTACTCTGTCAAAGGCTTTAGCCTGGTCAAGACTCACGACATATCTCCCACACCTCAGAGCTTTACATCTCTCAAACATCTCCCTTATCGAGAGGACTGCTCCAGAGATGTTCCGCCCTTTTACTGTGCCAAACTGACAGCCTGACAACAGTGCTGAGGACAGACAAACTAATCTAGAAAACAGAATTTTTGCCAGAATCTTTCTGTCGACATTCAAGAGGGCAATCGGCCTCCAGTTCTTGATGTCACTCGGCTCTTTACCTTTGGACAGCAGAATCAGCGAGGACACTCTCATGGATGGAGGCATCAGGTGACTTTCTAGACAATTTGTATATACATCCACGAGGATTGGGGCCAAGAGGTCTCTGAATGTCTTATAGAATTCTGCTGTTATCCCATCTGGACCTGGTGCCTTCTTCAGATGTAACTTATCAATGGCCTCTTTAACCTCCGCCACCGTCAAATCTGCTGTCAAAGGAGAAAAGTCCAAATCATTAGTATCAGGGAGCGGAGTTGCCTCCAAGAATTGGGTCATCTTGTCACTATCCAAAACCTTCCTCTGAAACAAGTCAGCATAGTAAGATCTCACCACCCCCAGGATACCCTCCCGAGATTCTTGCAAAACACCCTGGGGGTCAGTGAGACCGGTGACAGATTTATTTGCCACTCGCTCCCGGCAATTCTCAAAGGGATCAGGAGACCCTAAGGTCCCATAATCCCGTTCAAGAACCAGGGAGGTATACCTGCTGTACTGATACTGCCTCATCTCAGATTTCAGCCGGTCAATCCTTTGTTGGTCACCCCCTCCCGCCGAATAGAGTGACTCCAATTCTTTCCGCAGCTTGAGATACTGGCCATACTTGGGATCTGATCTCATCCTTGACATCCTCCCACCAGTCGGCCATATTGCCATAAAAGTCCACTCTCTCTAGCTGACTCTGTATAAGAGAGTGAACATGACTCTGAACCGAAGGGTCTTCTAATAGACTGGAATTAAGTCTCCATAACCCTCTACCTGTCCCAGAACACTTTGTGACACCCAAACAGAAATATAAGGCCAGATGGTCTGAATAAGGGACGATCTTCTCATCTTTCTCACCAATGGTCTCTGTAGGACTCACCAGAGCTAAATCTATCCGACTTCTTCTTTCACCACAAAAATAAGTAAATTTTGGTTTACGACCACCCTGCACAAACACATCTGACAACCCGGCCTGTTGAATGATTCTGTTTAGAACCTTGGAGTCTCTGGTAAGAGGCCTATTAGAGGTCCTGTCACTAGATGCCCTGGCGGCATTAAAATCTCCAGCCATGATGATAGGGATAGATGTGAAGAGATATGGCTTCACTTCATTATAAAGGTTAATCCTTTCAGTCACTGTCTGCGAACCATAGATATTGATGAGACGGAGCCTCCTACCCCGAATAGTAACTTCCAGAATTAGGCACCTTCCCATCAATACCTCTGTCAACCTATGTATAGTTACATCATTGGTGTTAAAGAGGATAGAGACCCCGGCACTTGGTTCTACAGCCAGTGACCAAAAGGATGGACCAGACCGCCATTCACGCTCGGCTTCCCGTAAGAGTCCTAACGTATTTAAACGTGTCTCTTGTAGGAAGAATATATCAGCATCAAGAGACCTTAGATGTTCATAAACCGCATGCCTGGTCCTCCTCACTCTGACACTGTTCACATTACTGGAGAACACTTTAAGGTTGAAGTCAGCCATCAAAGCAAAGCAAAGCACAAGTAGCAGAGATATTACCCCCATCATCATAGATCTGAGTCTGAGTCCACCTGCCGACCACCTGTCTCCATGTCTGATTCGGACAGACGTTTAGCTCGCGGGGGTTTCCTTTTTGTGGGGGGGTCGCCCTTGGTCCTCATTAAATTCATCTACCACTCTCTTTAACTCTCTCTCCATCTCTTCCTCAGCGTCTGACTCTGATAGGACACCGTACCTATTTGTTATGGTCATGACACCTGACCCGGGGTCTACTTTTTTTTGGAAGGTTTTTGGACAGTGGTCCATTCCCCCTCAGGCTTACGGCTGGTTTTGTCCTTCTTCGCGTCTTTTCTGTGGATTATTGATGCTGGGGCAGAAGACGACGTGCCACAACCTGCTCAAGTGACCTCCCCGTTCCCCTCAGTGGCTCCTGGCTGGGACTGGTCAGGCACTATGTCACCTATATTGTCACCCATATTGTGCTGAGGCTCGGGCGGTGTCACTGCTGACCCTGACAACAACATCTCCTCCTCTAGGTCATCTGCCCCTTCCAGCAAGTCCTCATCAGGGAAGTCCTTACAAACATTATGCAGGCGTCTGGACAGTCCCTGTGGGAGTGACCGAGTCCTACCACAGAGGTTGCACCGGATGTTCTGGCAGGTGCGCTGACATGGCCGATCTCCCCGCATAATTAACATTTACCAGGGTGCACACACTCGCAATATGACCGGCCTTTCCGCATTTAAAACATTTTCTAGGCTGACCCGCATAGAAGCATACCCCTTTCTCCCGGCCAATAAAGAATGAGTTGGGCAGATGTTGGGTAATGTTGTTAACCTGCCGTAACTTTACCAGGACCTTCCACCCCCCAGTCCATATGCCATCCTCGTCCCTAGTCTTGGTGAGATCTGACATTAGGTCACAGTGTCTTTTTAGCCATACAACAATATCCTGGTATGGTACCGACTCGTTCCAGAATATTATGGTGACGCTTGCTGTGTCTGGTCTAGTAGATGGGGATGAGGCTGAACTTATTCCAGCCATCAGCTTCTCTCACCCGGGCGAAATGAGCCCAGAAGCGGTCCAGGTCAGACATGAGTTTAAAGCTGACGTCATACCCCTGCCTGTCAGGAAGGTTTATCACTGCCAGGATGTTAGATGGCAGGAAACCCATTTGGTGGCACAGAAGTTCACGGACCACAAACCTCCTGTCAGGCAACTCCTCCTTGGCCCCTCTATGTCTGAACCTGACCACGTTCCTCCTCTTAAAAGCCTGACCTGTATAGTTCACATTAGATGTGAAGGATGGTGACCCACGGCTCCAGGCATTACCAGAGGAGACACCACCAGTTCCACCCTCCTGCTGAACTTGGGGGCGCTGTGGTGGCTGCTGACCGCCTGCACTATGGGGGTCTGACACTTCTGGTGTAACTAAAGGGGGGAAGTGCTGTGCATCAGACTGTACAGCCCCCTCCCCACCATCATCCTTAATACTCTGTGGGTCACAAGCCTCTGAAGGCTGACCCAATGGTGGACCCGAGTCTAGAGATGACCCCAAATCCCACACAGACTGTGAAGTGCTCCCCTCTGCAGAAACATCATCAGTAACATCACATGCAGTCATATCAATGCAGTCACTGGCAGTATGATCCTGCTCTACAGAGCCCCGACAGTCCTGCTGAGCCATGACCTGTGAGCTCTCTGCTGCACTGCTGCCTTCAGGCGAGAGTCCACAGTCCTGCTGCTCTCTACTGCCCCCCAGGGCTTGTGGTGACTGCACTGCTACTGCACAGTTACCTTCAGGCGAGAGTCCACAGTCCTGCTGCTCTCTACTGCCCCCCAGCACTTGTGGTGACTGCACTGCTACTGCAGAGTTACCTTCTGGTTGGAGTCCATAGTCCTGCTTCACAGTACAAACTGCTGGAACTTGTGGTACCTTTTGAGGAGTCTCTGCAGGTCTTTGCTGGTGCTGGACACTTTCTCCCACTTCTCTGTACAAATTCCCTTTCTCAAAAGGGAAGCTGGCTGGTCTGAGGACTGGTCTTGCACAGGCCTGCTGGGGGTCATCTGGACAGGTTGGAGACCTGGGTTTAGATGGAGATGGTTCTGGCGCAGGTCTTTCCTCATGTCTTTGCTGGTTCCTGAAGGATTCAGCGACTGGTCCCATCTGCTCCAATACAGCCTCCATGTCCTGCACAGTGTCAGCGAGCTGCACAGCGAGGGAGCTCAGCTTCTTGTCGTGAACGGCCTGATTGTTGGGGTTTGCGGCCTTCAGCTTATAGACACAATCTATCTGTTTCTGCAACTGGAGTTTTGTCTTTTTTAATGTCTCTAGTCTCTTGACCAGAGCTGGGATCCGCTCGGCCAGACATAGTTCTGGTGCACGCTGAGTATTGGGGGGCTGTGTCGGCAGTGTACTCACAGAATGGCTCCTTACAGGCGTCCCTCTGCTTGGTCCTTGCACTGGACTTGGTGCAGCCGTGGTCACTGCTGCAAGGTCACTATCTCCAGATTGGTGACTGGGCCCCTGGTTCTTCCCAGTGACCGCACTTGTGGCCCCATGAAGCCTTCCTACAGTACTCCCTCTGGTCTCATCTGTCGTGTTGGCGACTTTTGCGCTGTTCCCACTTCCATAACGTGTGCGGTCAGACCGCATCAGGACAGACTGTTGCAGATTCTCCTGCATGGTCTGCTTCTCCAGGGATGTTCTCCTCTGTCTGACTGCGGGTGGGGTGGATTGCACACCTGCAGCCATACTCTTACTTAGTGATGTCTCCTTCTTTACTTCTAACACTTTCTTTTCTTCCTTGCTTCCTGCTGCACTGGGACTGGCAGCACTCGGAACATTCCTTCCTTCCAAAGAAACTTTTGGATAATTATCCATAGAGTGAGAAGTCTGGGAATTTTTTCCCAGAATAGGCCTTGAAGCCTGGGCCTTGCTTGGGGAGCATCCCCACCCAGAGTGGCCCCGCCCTGGGCTTTCTCCAGACATCCAAAGCCTCAGGAGAGCTACTGACACACGTCCTCACAGCTAGGAGGCAGTTTTATAGTAGTTATATTCTTGTACATAGGAAGCAGTATTATAGTAGTTATATTCTTGTACATAGGAAGCAGTATTATAGTAGTTATATTCTTGTACATAGGAGCATTATTATAGTAGTTATATTCTTGTACATTGGAGCAGTATTATAGTAGTTATATTCTTGTACATAGGAGCAGTATTATAGTAGTTATATTCTTGTACATAGGAGCAGTATTATAGTAGTTATATTCTTGTACATAGGAGCAGTATTATAGTAGTTATATTCTTGTACATAGGAGCAGTATTATAGTAGTTATATTCTTGTACATAGGAGCAGTATTATAGTAGTTATATTCTTGTACATAGGAGCAGTATTATAGTAGTTATATTCTTGTACGTAAGAGCAGTGTTATAGTAGTTATATTCTTGTACATAGGAGCAGTATTATAGTAGTTATATTCTTGCACATAAGATGCAATATCATAGCAGAAGTATATACATTTTCTTTATTCTGTATTTCAACAATTGAGGCAAAAATGAAAACAAAAAAAAAAAAAAAGTAGCTTGTTGTTTCTAAAAAACATCCCCTGACAAATCTTGTATTACTCTTGCTAGAAATATACTGTATTTGCTGCAAACAGAATTTCTAGCTGAACATAAACAATAATAAATAGTTTGTGGAGCAGATTATGGACTCGGCTGTGCAGTGGAGCTTTTGCTGTGGAGTAGATGGAAACTGAAGGGGATTTCCAGAGATAAACAGATGGCAGCAGACTTTAAATTAATACCAATAGTTCCACTTTAATGCTTTTCATAAAGCTTACTACCAAGTCATTATTCTTCCAATGGACAAAAGCCAATGTCTGATACAGAAAGCAACCAAAAGTAAAGCATATTTGCCCATTTGCCAGTTCTCCAAGCATTGCATCCTATCATTTATTGATTTAAAGGATTTAAATGTGTTGAGCTGAGCTCAGTCTGGCTGCCGGCCACTAGAAAAACTAACTGAGGAAGGAGAAGGAGCTGGCCGTAATCTAGTGGAAGTCTGATGGGGATAATGTAGTAAACATGCGCTCTGCAAATGTACACACTCCCCATGTACTGGCATTTATCTGGAAGAAATTCTGCTTCTATCAGATCCAAAATCACACTTGTTCAGATTTTGACATTTTTCAGTACTTTTTATAAACAATGGAGAGAAAGGGAGAAAGTTTGAAAAAGTGTAGACAGCCTTGACTTTTGGTGTGAAAGATGATGTTGATGTATGTACACAGTGACTGCACCAGCAGAATAGTGAGTGCAGCTCTGGAGTATAATACAGGATGTAACTCAGGATCAGTACAGGATAAGTAATGTATGTACACAGTGACTCCACCAGCAGAATAGTGAGTGCAGCTCTGGAGTATAATACAGGATGTAACTCAGGATCAGTACAGGATAAGTAATGTATGTACACAGTGACTGCTCCAGCAGAATAGTGAGTGCAGCTCTGGAGTATAATATAGGATGTAACTCAGGATCAGTACAGGATAAGTAATGTATGTACACAGTGACTGCTCCAGCAGAATAGTGAGTACAGCTCCGGAGTATAATACAGGATGTAACTCAGGATCAGTACAGGATAAGTAATGTATGTGCACAGTGACTGCACCAGCAGAATAGTGAGTGCAGCTCTGGAGTATAATACAGGATGTAACTCAGGATCAGTACAGGATAAGTAATGTATGTACACAGTGACTGCACCAGCAGAATAGTGAGTGCAGCTCTGCAGTATAATACAGGATGTAACTCAGGATCAGCACAGGATAAGTAATGTAATTTATGTGCACATTGACTGCACCAGCAGAATAGTGAGTGCAGCTCTGGAGTATAATACAGGATGTAACTCAGGATCAGTACAGGATAAGTAATGTATGTACACAGTGACTGCACCAGCAGAATAGTGAGTGCAGCTCTGGAGTATAATACAAGATGTAACTCAGGATCAGTACAGGATAAGTAATGTATGTACACAGTGACTGCACCAGCAGAATAGTGAGTGCAGCTCTGGAGTATAATACAGGATGTAACTCAGGATCAGTACAGGATAAGTAATGTATTTACACAGTGACTGCACCAGCAGAATAGTGAGTGCAGCTCTGGAGTATAATACAGGCTGTTACTCAGGATCAGTACAGGATAAGTCAGAAATTAAAGCCAGAACTGGAACCCAGCTAAGGCCTGTTGGATCCATAACTACAATGTACATCTGTGAGCTGCCAGGAGTCTGCCCGGCCAAATACACTATAATAGGGAGCGGTGTAGATTCTGCTGCATGAAGTGTAAAACTTACAAGGAAAATCACAAGGAGTGATGGCAAAAACCAAACCAAAGAATATATCTAGAGGTGATATCAAGGACTAAAACCATATAGGAGGATGTAATGTTAAGCTATAGGTGACATGGCCAGAGGTTAAAGTAAGGGCTGGAACCAAGAGAGAAAGCAGAAATCAGATCTAGGAACCAAACCAAGGCACATGAGCAGAAGTCACAACAAGGACTCAGAGCAGATCATGGATTCTACCTAAAGCCAAAGCCAGTGGGCAAATTCTGCATCCACTGGCACCAAGCCACACTGACAACAAAGGTGGGTTTTAGTTAATGTACTTACTGTCCGATGATGTCATCAGTCCCTAGCTCTTCTCATCATAATGTGATGCTGGAATAAGAGAAGGTGAGTGATATCCAGTACCATCTCATGATGTAAGTGGACAGGCTTCACCATGGGTGGCTGCAAGCGGCTGGGACCATCGAAAACATAGAAACCTAGAATGTGTCGGCAGATAAGAACCATTCGGCCCATCTAGTCTGCCCAATATACTGAATACTATGGATAGCCCCTGGCCCTATCTTATATGAAGGATGGCCTTATGCCTATCCCATGCATGCTTAAACTCCTTCACTGTATTTGCAGCTACCACTTCTGCAGGAAGGCTATTCCATGCATCCACTACTCTCTCAGTAAAGTAATACTTCCTGATATTACTTTTAAACCTTTGCCCCTCTAATTTAACACTATGTCCTCTTGTAGCAGTTCTTCTTCTACAATGGGATACAATGGGAAGCACCGTCCTGCTAGGAGGAGCAGATTAATATTAGGGAGCTCTGGTAGTCAGTGAAATGGGAGCACTTGGTCAATCATTTAGTAACAGGAACAAAGACCCTAAAGTAATAAATATATAATAAAGATGTAAAAGTAAATTTTCGTTTTTGAGACACAGAAAACTAATCAATCGTTATTCAATATTAGACTAATGTGTTTCACTAGAAGTTTCCATCTCACTTAACCTCTCATTGCAGAGCAGAATACGGTGCTGTCTCCAGATGAGAAGTGACAGGAAATCTATAGCGCTACCCAGCTGAAGGGGCGACTAACGAGCCGCGCCTCGGACGGATGGCCGGGCGTTTATGTAGGTGGTAACACCAATAAAAGGGTCCGCAGTAGAGTGATTCACGTACAGGGGGCTTCACGTATGGACCGGTCTGAGGTGAGAGCTGACAAACCTGTCCTTGTTGAGTCTTCATCTCCCTGCAAACATTTCGAGATCAAGACATTGAGGGATTGACTTGGTTCGGAGTCTCAGTTCCCGATGAGATTGGAGAAGTGGCCCCGGGGTTTCATTTATTAGGGTTGAATGTGTTCGGAAATCGGACTTTTTGGAAATGTTAAATCTCGCGGCGTCTCTTACATCTATAAAGAATACAGGAAAGTTTGAAAGCAGCCCATTATAGAGCACTTACATATTCCATCCATGTCTAATATCTGTACCTGGGAAAGCTGGGTGACACTTTAGCTGTCTTTGGGGTTATTCCACAGCTTTCTCTGGACTCGCAGTAGGTAAGTAGTGTATCTGTAATTCTTCAAACATTGAGGTGGCAGGTGAGTGGTGATACTGGACCATACCAATACGAGCGCCACCCTTAAAATGTCGGATGAAACGCTGTGAACCTTCACGGCGCTTTCCTTTCCATGTTATCTACTCTATTCTGAACATCAGGATCGATGCATAGAAGTGCTTCATTTACATCGAGACGTATTTACTTTATTATTATGATATAACCTTTGTTTTCTTTTTTCTTCTTTCTTCTTTTCTTTTTTTTTTTCTTTTTCTCTTGTATCATCTTTATTATTTTTTGCTACTCATAGTGTAGTGCGGGTAATGTTGGTCAGCATATATGAGCTGATAGGTATACGCCATACTCCGGGCGCTTAGGAGGTTCCTGATACGGGATTGCCCCTATCGGGGCGGCTATTCCGTTTATAGACAGGGCATGATAGATATAGGGCCGGCGATAGGGTTAGAGCCCATAGCATAACATCTGTGGCCCCCACCTGCCTATTCATGTCCCAGAAAGTCGAGTAGCTACTCACAAAATTTTCAATTTTCGTTCATCTTTTTTATGTATCATTATTTGTGTTATTTGGGGTTTTAATAGTATAGAATAAAGGCTATGTTTTAGGGGTGGCCGTCTGTGACTACTGATTTCTCCCATACCACCTTTGTAATATGACACCCACAGGCGGGTGAATCCCATACCAATAAGAGGAATATCAGTCCCATGGTCAGCGGCCGGAGAATGAATGAATGTTTGAAGTATCCCCCCCATGTTCATTTCAGGGGGGCACAGGGCTTGTGATTGGTGAGGGTCCAGCAGTAGGACCCCCACCAATCTAATGCCTATCCCATTTCCTGTGGATAGGGGATAACTTCAAACATCCGGAATACTCCTTTAAATTGCTAGTGGCAGATTTAGTGAGATTTAGGGTTCATGCAGACGTCTACTGTATGAGGACAACCTCCTACAGCCATAACATGGCACCCATAGGAGTCTATAAGGTGCTACACAATGTTTCTGCTGGATTCTGTATGTATGGAGGTTGGATATGGCAGCCCATGGAGTGCCCACAGCTCCAGAGTACATGGCCTCAGGGGCTGTGCATACCTCCATCATGTCTTATTCTGAAATGTCCATACTTACAAGTGAAGCTAATTAAAATAATTAGGATGACCCATCTTCATTTACAAGACCAATCTATGAGCGAGGCTGATGGAAGCTCAGGAGGTCAATGCTCTCCAGACGTAGCAGCCTCTTCATTGAAGGTCATTGGTGGAGATCTTTTCTCTGCTTCCAAATGCCCTTTGTAAGGACTCGTCCGTGAAATGATTGTATAATGATTTATTTGTGACTTTCTAATATTCTTAAAGTTTCAATTCCTCACCATGGCTGTCAGTGAAATAGAACATTCTCCTCTTGCCTTCAGAGGCTGAGGACCTCCCATGACATGATTCGGGTATGAACATTTTATACAGTCCAGACAAATCTCTCTCCTGTCCTTTTGTTACAATGTATCAGTTCAGATAACACGTATCAGTCTGGAGCCCAGCCTCCTCTGCTTACTGAGGATTATCTACGGTACTCTGAATGGAAAAGAATTAATTCCTAAATTATGTGAACAGGGCTAGGGATGTACAGGGAGTTTCCATTCACTGACAGCAAGTGAAGATCACTAAAATGGTGAGGAACTGAAACACTATGTGTATTACAAAATTCCAGACCTTTCTATTGTGCAGCAGTAATATTTGATATCTGTAAAACCAGGAAACATTTTGAATAATTGATTTTATTCCTCATTTTCTGGACTATTGAGGAGTCTGAACATTGTCACTTTACAAGTCACACAACTTTCCGCTGGAAATAAAATGTCCTTAAAATTACAGAATTTCATATTCCAGAATGGGTGACATTAGGAAATGTAGAAATCACCTCTGAGACTCTCTGTTTCCTTCACTAATAATCGCTATGGAATAAAATCCATGAATAGGGAAAAAAAAGTTCTGTGAAACTTTCTGGAAACTTTCTTTTGACTAGTGATGAGTGGCTCGCCCCGCGAGATCAGGGGCCGACGATGCAGATAAGAGGCATTTCAGCACCAAGGTTGGCTTCCTTCAATCAGCCACAGAAGGATGAGCCGCAGAGTCCAACCTCACAGCACAGTTCAGTGCTGCGGATTTATCAAAGACGTGGAGAGAACGCTGCAACCAATGTCTGCCGCTGCGGAATCAAATATCAGCAGATGAGAGGCTGGCCTCACAGGTCCAGGACTGCTCATGTATATTCACAGCATTATCCGGCGTTATCTGTGACATCCATATATAAAGAGGCCTCCTGTTATATCAGCAACTCAGCTCTGTACGCCAACACACACAGCTCTGCTACACCTTTACAGACAGACATAAGGAGAAGTGTTATAGTAGCTGCAGGTTTCTAGAAAAGTAAAGCTAAGCAAACCGTGAAGTCATAGTAGAGAGATAGATAGATAATAGATAGAGAGTAGTGATGAGCGGCAGGGGCAATATTCGAATTCGCGATATTTTGCGAATATTTGGGGGAATATTCGTCATATATTCGCGCATTCACGATTATTTCCTTGATTGCAAAAATTGGCAATGTAATATGTGCGCAATGCGCTCGCAATACAGGCGTGGGTCACTGTTGCTACATTTTCTAAGCTGCTAGAAGTTTCTTGAGACTGGAGAAAATGGTCGGCACGGCAGAACATTACGATAGCTTTATATGCAGATAGAGTGCTCCAATATATCCACGATTGCGATAATCGGCAATTAATGATGCACCTATTTTTGCGCAATACGTGCAACTTCACATTTTATCAGGTCTGAGTAGATATTACTGATTGGTGCACTAAGTATTGTTGTGACATCACAGCGCTATGTCTGTAGCATGTATAAATGGACACTAATCCCTATCACACTACCTAACACCCTGCACTGGAACCTATCAGCTCCACTATATCAGGATATAACCTACACTGACTATCTATATCAGGATATAACCTACACTGACTATCTCTATCAGGATATAACCTACACTGACTATTTATATCAGGATATAACCTACACTGACTATCTATATCAGGATATAACCTACACTGACTATCTATATCAGGATAGAACCTACACTGACTATCTATATCAGGATAGAACCTACACTGACTATCTATATCAGGATATACCCTACACTGACTATCTGTATCAGGATATAACCTACACTGACTATCTATATCAGGATAGAACCTACACCGACTATCTATATCAGGATATAACCTACACTGACTATCTATATCAGGATATAACCTGCACTGACTATCTATATCAGGATAGAACCTACACTGACTATCTATATCAGGATAGAACCTACACTGACTATCTGTATCAGGATAGAACCTACACTGACTATCTGTATCAGGATATAACCTACACTGACTATCTATATCAGGATATAACCTGCACTGACTATCTATATCAGGATAGAACCTACACTGACTATCTATATCAGGATAGAACCTACACTGACTATCTATATCAGGATGTAATCTACACTGACTATCTATATCATGATATAACCTACACTGACTATCTATATCAGGATGTAACCTACACTGACTATCTATACCAGGATAGAACCTACACTGACTATCTATATCAGGATAGAACCTACACTGACTATCTATATCAGGATAGAACCTACACTGACTATCTATATCAGGATAGAACCTACACTGACTATCTATATCAGGATATAACTTACACTGACTATCTATATCAGGATATAACCTACACTGACTATCTATACCAGGATATAACCTACACTGACTATCTATACCAGGATAGAACCTACACTGACTATCTATATCAGGATATAACCTACACTGACTATCTATATCAGGATATAACCTACACTGACTATCTGTATCAGGATATAATCTACACTGACTATCTATATCAGGATGTAACCTACACTGACTATCTATATCAGGATAGAACCTACACTGACTATCTGTATCAGGAGATAATCTACACTGACTATCTATATCGGGATAGAACCTACACTGACTATCTATATCAGGATATAACCTAAACTGACTATCTATATCAGGATAGAACCTACACTGACTATATCAGGATATAACCTGCACTGACTATCTATATCAGGATATAACCTACACTGACTATCTATATCAGGATAGAACCTACATTGACTATCTATATCAGGATACAGCCTACACTGACTATCTATATCAGGATATAACCTACACTGACTATCTATACCAGGATATGACATATACTGACTATCTATATCAGGATAGAACCTACACTGACTATCTATATCAGGATAGAACCTACACTGACTATCTATATCAGGATGGAACCTACACTGACTATCTATATCAGGATACAGCCTACACTGACTATCTATATCAGGATATAACCTACACTGACTATCTATACCAGGATATGACCTATACTGACTATCTATATCAGGATAGAACCTACACTGACTATCTATATCAGGATAGAACCTACACTGACTATCTATATCAGGATGGAACCTACACTGACTATCTATATCAGGATAAAATCTACACTAACCATCTACATCAGGATAGAACCTACACTAACTATCTAATGTAATGACACAGTAAAGCACAGAGCACAGCAATGTCACTTCTCTCTCTCAGAACTGCAAAAAACTACAGAAAATGGCGGCTGGGGAGGTTCTTATATAGTAAGGGGGGGTGGGGGGGGGCAACTTTCCTATTGGTTACTAGGGATGTTGCTAAGATCAGACAAAGACATTGCAGCCCTCAAATTGGCCCACAAGCAAGAAGGGAGGTTACTGATGAAAAAAATCTAGAATATTCGAGAATACGAATATATTGCAAATTCTCGAAGTGGCGATATTCGCGATTAAAATTTACGATTCGAATATTTGCGTCCAACACTAATAGATAGATAGACTTTAGCTCCATGGAAGAGAACACAGGCTGAAAGGAGCCTGATATGCCATGGACTCCTATACACCGATCCCGGGTGTGTCCCCATTCCTGCATGGGTGAATAAAGGACCACACATTTTTCACCACTTGAATGTGCTGCAGTTTTTTCTTATTTTATGTTTTCTACTGCGGTCAAGTTTATACTGCTGGCACTCCTTTCTTGAACTGGAGAAAAGGTGTGCTGCCCTGGTTTAGTTTTTTCTTATATAGATAGATAATGGATGGATAGAAAGTGATAGATGATAGATAGAAGATAGATAGATAGATAAAAGATAGATAGATAATGGATAGATAGATAGATAAAAAAAATTGGAAAATGAAGATGCAGCACACTGTCTTGTTCGGGTGCAAATCAGGCCAGTGTGAACCAGCACCACGGTCCAATTCAATACAGCGAAAAAAATCCAGCAGCACACCATGGAATTCAAAGAAACACGTGCGGTTTATTCACCCAGTGTCATGTAGCAGCGACGTTTCAATAGCTTGAGAAAGACCGCAACAAGCGGTTGAAACGTCACTGCTACATGACACTGGGTGAATAAACCGCACGTGTTTCTTTGAATTCCATGGTGTGCTGCTGGCTTTTTTCCACTGTAGATAGATAGATAGATAGATAGTAGAGATAGATAGATAGGAGATAGATAGATAGATAGATAGATAGATAGATAGATAGATAGGAGATAGATAGATAGATAGATAGATAGATAGGAGATAGATAGATAGGAGATAGAATGGATACATGGATATTATTTTCAGATACACAGTAGTAATAATAGTTTATACTTTGTTGCAGACCCCCTTCTGCATTGTTCTCCGCTGTACATGATTGGTGACCCTGGGGAGTTACAGGTGGGGGATGGTGGACGAGGACGGAATTTTCTCGGATGTCCAGGATGTGAGATGTTCATCTCCTGCCGTGTCTCTGGTGAAGCTCCTTGGGAGACACAGCCCATGAATTCTGACTTATGTGTTTTCTTCCTGGGATCATAAAGCAATAGATTGAACTTTCATTTCCTCGTATATATTTTGTCAGTAAAATACCCTGGAAATGATTCGGTTTTATGATCGGCTGACATGTTAATAAAATCCACCATATTTATTTCTTCCAGAGCTTGTGGTCGGCCAGGACCTGAGAAGTGGAGGATCCTCGCCCGCCCGTCACAGGTGGGATTTAGAAGGGTATTAGAGGCGATGCCCAGACGTGTGAGGTTCCGGCCCCTGTCATGTCTGGGGATGACACAATCCTGACTTTATGAAGTTTTTTTATCCCTGAGAAATCTTTTCCTATTTTCAAGTCATCGGAAAGCTACAAAAACCTTAATGCCCCATATACATCAGGGGCAGCCATTCTGTGTAGACTCCAGTGCTTCACATCCAGCTGTGAGCCGGGCATGCTACACTGGGTTATATCTAGTGTGTGCACTGAGAGGGAGGAGCATGACACAGGGATTCACATGCCCCACCCATGAGGACCTTCTCTTGGCACATCACTTATATCAGTTTTCCTCTCTATTTTTTCCTCTCTTTCCTTTACCATGTCATTCATGTATGTGAGAGGGCGGCCTAGTGGCTCCCATATAAATAAAATTTCAGACCGTATTGGTTATGATTATTTTGCTTTTTCTCTTTTTATGTTAGTGACACAGAGCACTTGATGGTTATAAATCTGATATGAGGCACACAAGCTTTGTGGTTGCAATGCTCTGAAGGAGGCCTTATTATTGAATGTTCCAGAGCAAAACTCAGTCTTTACAATACAGTGGTGATGGCCGTCTCACAGGTCATGGTTCACATAGACCTCTGGACAGTGCTGAAGAGGCTTCTGGTCTAAGAAACAACCGACCCAATCCTCTGAACCTGTGCCACATTTATAAAACACACAAAAAAATAAAAATCTCCATAGTCCCATAGTTTCCATGGCACTGTCCCTGGCAGATTGGAAGCGGCTCGGCCTCAGTGGTCACATGTTGTAGAACGGCACATCACGTCGCTCCTTAGGTTATATCAGCTGTTCTTCTAGGTCAGGGATCAGCTACCTCCAGCTGGTCAGAAACTACAACTCTAGTTGTTGATCCCTGGTCTAGGTTATATCAGTCTCTCTTCTGGATTACATCAGTCATCCTTCTAAATTACATAAGTAACTCTTCTAGGTTATATAATTCTCTCTTCTACACTATATCAGTTTTACAGCAAGACACAGAGGCTCATATTGCTATCTCCTTCTTTACTTCCACCAATAGCAGCAAAGGAGAAATTAACATAATCAAAACAATAAAGGACCCTCCCCTAACAGGTCCTATAATAAGCCGTGTCCTCTTCATATCTTCCTCTTTCTTTGCTGCTCCACCAAAGCTAAGTTATTCTGTGTTTCATGTGGTATTTTTTGCATGTATGATGCCTGTATTTCATTACCCTGTGTTGCTTAGGGCTTGTCTATTATTCATAGTCTCTGCCCTTTGCCAGGTTTTATCTTTCCCCCTAGTTTTGGACTAGTTTCTTCCTTGTCACCTGTATTCCCCTGCGCCTATTGCGTTTTCGTTTGGGGGTGCCCCCCCCCTTTTTTCCCCATCCTATCCTTGCTTCAACCACCGCGTTTTATTCAAATTTTCGCTCCGTTTTGCTTGGGAGGCGCTCTGCGCCTCTCCTCCTTTCCTCCCTACCTTCATCCTCTGCTCCGATTCCACCCCGCTGGTTCCCGGCGCTCTAGGTCTCGGCGGCAGCTTGCGCTTTGTTTCCCGTGGCTCCGAGATCTCGCGGGATCTCGGCGGCCATTTTGGGAGCTCCCGCCCGTCCTCTCGCGGGATTTCGGAGTTATCTGCCGTGCACGTCTGTCGCTCGGCTCCGGTTCGGCTCCTGCTCTGCGGCGCTTGGGTTGACTAACCCCTCTTTAGGTACCCACTTCCTCGGTCTTAGTGACCCCTAATATATCAGGCATTCGCCAGTTAGGTTATCTGCCACTTTAGTAGGTAATATTAACTCCTAAACATGTCTTCTGACCGCTCTCCCGCTGGGCCTAATTCCCCTCCATCCACTGGGGACCCCAGCTTACCAGCTATTAGTGCACAGGCCCTGGAGCTACAACGCTCAGTGTCTAGTGCTATTATCGAGGCAATGGGATCAATGTCTTCTATGATATCCCAGACCATCTCCCAGGCCTTGTCTGCCCATGCCCCTGGCCCCTCTACTCAGTTGCCTGTACTCACAAATCCGCAGCCTACCATTGAACCTCCTGCCCAGGAGACCTTGACTGGTGTGATTCAAGCCACCCATGATAGCGCGCTTAGATCGCGCAAAAGAGCCTTGCCGCGTCAGGCAGAACGGACGCGAACGTGGAAATGTGCTAGAGCACAAACTAATGATATGGATTCGGATATAGAATCTGATATGGAGGCTTATGCGGAGGCAAGCGGCCAATCTGAAGGGGAGATGGAATCTGAATTTCCAGATGATGCTGGCCCTAGGCCTTCCACCTCTGGGTCCGTGGGCGCCTCCGCCACTGCCCCTAACACGGTTTCTACCCTGGTGGACCCCTCAGGCATCCCATTATTTGATCCTGATTCCCTCCACCACCCTAGGTCGGCGGAGTGGCTGCCGGTGGCTCATGTGAGCGATTACCTGGAGCATTGGGTGCGCCGTCCTCTTAGCAAAGAGGCGCGCAGCAAGCTCCGAGCCGAATGCCCCAGACCATTGATCCCCAACAAGGTCTGCGATACGCCATCTGTGGATCCAAAGATGACCCAGTTTTTGGCTAAAACCGGCTGGAATCCCCGCAAGGGGTTAGATTCCGCAATTAAGAGTTGCCAGGATAAACTCCTTGACATCTTTGGCCCCCTCGCCAAAATTTTTGAGATGGCCGAATCGGCCAGAGCAGACGGCTCTCCGATAGATCCGGAGGAGCTTACTGGCTTGATACAGAGGGCCATTTGTATCGCGGGCAGCACAAACTCCTCCCTGGCCATTGAACGGCGTAGAGCCATTTTGTTTAAAATTGACCCGAAATTGGCCAACCTGGCTCTCACTGAGTCAGGAAGGGATGCTCAGGGTCTGCTGTTCGGGGATTCCTTTATTAAGGACCTCAGCAGATACGTAGGTGCATTTACCGCCCTAGACAAGGCCCAGTCCTCCATGAGAAGGGTCTTTCAGGGACGGGTCTCCACTAGGGCCGGCAGTAGTAGGGGCCGTCTGTCCGGCCGCTCCAGTTTCCAGGCCCGCAGCTCGGGCAGAGGCTCCTTCAACCAAAGACCTCCCTTCCAGGACCAAAGGAATCCTCCTCCGTTCTTCCCGGCCAGAGGCGGCCAATGGCGCTCCAGATCCGTTAGAGGGAATCCGTCCTTCAGAAAATCCTTCGGTAAGTCCTTCCCCAGTGGGGACTTCTTTGGTTCCTCGTGTCGGGGGCAGACTCCGTTTCTGTTCCCACGTTTGGTCCAGCATTACATCAGACCCATGGGTGCTGAGCACGGTGCAGGGGTTTCGCATAGAACTTACGGGTTCGCCAGATCTCGTCCTTCCACCCCCACCCCTGGCTCGTCCAGACGGGGAACTAGTGGATGTAGAACTGATTTCCCTTTTTCACAAGGATGCGATAGAAAGGGCCCCTCCCACCCCGGGGGGCGTTCTCAGCCACATTTTTCTAGTCCAGTAATAAATCTCCGGGCCTTGAATGCGGTGGTGCGCTATCGCCACTTCAAGATGGAAGGGATTCACCTCCTTCGGGACTTACTGATTCCGGGGGACTGGATGGTGAAGCTGGACCTCAAAGATGCTTATCTTACGGTCCCAATTGCCTCCTCGTCCAGGCATCTGCTGCGCTTCTTGTGGAGGGGCGAAGTGTGGCGCTTCACTTGCCTACCGTTCGGCCTTTCTTCGGCGCCTTGGTGCTTCACCAAGCTACTGCGCCCGGTCATGGCCTGGCTGCGGAGTCGTGGGGTGCGTCTAGTCATTTATCTGGACGACATCCTCATTATGCATCAATGTCAGGCGTCTCTGCTTCAGCACCTTCAGTGGACCTCGGATCTTCTGACGGGTCTGGGTTTCCTGCTCAATCCCGAGAAATCCTGCCTCGCACCGACTCGACGGATAGAGTTCCTGGGCTTCACGGTGGACTCTGTTGCGGAATCTCTCAGTCTTCCTTCAGAGAAGTTGCGGACGATACGCAAGGAGTTGAGACATGCTCTCTCAGCTTCCTCCCTATCCCTACGTCACCTGGCTCGCATCATTGGGCTATTAGCCTCCTCTATCCAGGCAGTCTTCCCCGCTCCGCTCCATTATCGGGCTCTACAGCGCCTGAAGATCGCCCACCTCCGTACCGGGGCCTCGTTTGCAGACGCGGTGATTCTGGATCCGGAAGCTCGGGAGGAACTTCATTGGTGGATAACCAACTTGGAAGCCTGGAATGGCAGAGCAATCTTCGGATTCCAACCAGAATTCACGGTGGAGTCGGACGCGAGTCTCCAGAGCTGGGGTGCCCACTGCGAGGGTATTTCCACTGGGGGTCGATGGTCGGAGACCGAGACCCATCTTCACATCAACGCTCTGGAACTTCTAGCGGGCTCGTTTGCCATCAGGAGTTTCACCAAGGGCATAGCGCATGCTTGCATCCGTCTACGCATGGACAATGTGTCGGCGGTCAGGTATGTCAATCACCTGGGCGGCACCCAATCGGCCACCTTAGCCCGGCTGGCGAAGGAGTTCTGGTCCTACTGTCTGTCCAGGGACATCATGATTCAAGCGGAGTACCTTCCGGGTCTTCACAACTACCGAGCGGATTGGAGCTCCCGATGCTTCACGGACGGCAGCGACTGGAGGTTGAATCCGGAGATGTTCTCCATGATCTCGGACATCTGGGGTCCTTGTTCCATAGACCTTTTCGCGTCCCGTCTCAACACTCACCTGCCTAGGTTCTTCAGCTGGCGTCCGGATCCGGAAGCAGAGGCGGTGGATGCGTTTCTCCAGGACTGGTCTGCAGCCCTACATTACGCATTTCCGCCGTTTGCCATGATTCCGAGGATGCTGTTACAGACTCGTCGTCAGGCGGCGGAATTGGTGGTGGTGATCCCCTTCTGGGGGTCTCAGGCCTGGTACCCGATTCTCCTGGAACTCCTGGTGGATGTACCTCTCCTCCTTCCGGCTCGGACGGATCTCCTCCAGGACCCTCTGGGTGCCCCACACCCCCTGCTGGTCGAAGGCTCCCTTCAACTTCTCGCGTGCCGGATCTCAGGACTCCAGGAGAGGTCGAGGGAATTTTGGAGGCAACTAGACGCCTCCTGGACAACGCTTGGGCTCCCGGCACCCGAAAATCTTACCGGGCAGCTTGGGGATCTTGGGTTGGCTGGTGCATGGAACGGGACCTGGATCCCGTTTCGGCATCTGTGACCCATTTATTGCAATTCCTGACATGTCTTTTTGAAGCAGGGAAAGCTTATCGGACCATCAATTTGTTCCGTTCTGCGATTTCCTCGACTCATCAGGGATTTGATGGCGTTCCTGCTGGTCAACACCCTTTGGTGTCTCGACTTTTACGTGGCTCGCGTTTGGCTCGACCTCCTCGGCCACGTTTCACCGCTACGTGGGATGTTTCCCTGGTCCTTTCTTTCCTCTCTTCCTGGCCCGACAATGCGGTTCTTTCCCTCCGTCAGCTGTCGGCCAAATTGCTGACCCTTTTTTGCCTCATTTCCTGTAAGAGGGTCTCTGATGTCAGGGCTCTGGATCATGATGCCAGATCCTTTACGCCCGAGGGTGTTACTTTCAACATCACGCGGCGTACCAAGACCAATATTCGGTCTGTGTCCTATCCCAGTTTTCCGTCTTCTCCGGCGCTCTGTCCTGTAGTTTGCCTACGGGAATATGAGTTGCGCACTCGGTCTCACCGTTCTGCGGACATTCCGCAGCTTTTCCTCTCTATTCGCCATCCCTTTGGCCCGGTGACCAGTCCCACTTTGGCGCGTTGGATGAAGTGGTCATGTCCCTTTCCGGGATTGATACGACGATCTTTACCGCTCACTCGGCCAGGGGCGCGGCTGCTACTGCCCTGGCAGTTTCGGGGGCTCGTTTGGAGGACATTCTGCGTCTGGCTGACTGGTCTAGGGCCACGACGTTCACAGAATTTTATTTCCGTCCTCCCACTCATGTGTTTTCAGCTATTATTGAGCAGCTTTGAACTTGCAATACGAAGCCTCCGTGTCTTGCTGTAAAACTTAATGATTTTCCTATTTCATGACGTAAAGTCATAGTTTTATTAAAGACACGGAGGCGAGTATTGCCCGCCCTAGGTTTCTCTTGCCCCCCCTATTGTTATGGTATTATTGTTATTGACTATTAGACTGTCTTTTATTGTTATTTATGACGTTTTACCGTTCAGGTTTATTATGGTTTTGTTTCAGCGACCTTTTTGATGTGCGACCGTTATAGGGTCGAGATTGCGCATTTTGTACCCATGTGTTTACACTGGCTATATTATTTACTCTGTTTCAGGTTGAGAACTCCGTGACGGATGGCATTCCGTGTTGTTCCAGGTTTCCTGAGATGTTAGCCATGTTGGCTTGAGTTCTTCAGTTGGAGGGACCAGATCGGTCGGTGTCGGACCCGGTTCCAGTTCGGTTCGTTTTCGGTTCTGGTTGACGGTTGGTGTCGTGGATTCAAAGAAAGAGGAAGATATGAAGAGGACACGGCTTATTATAGGACCTGTTAGGGGAGGGTCCTTTATTGTTTTGATTATGTTAATTTCTCCTTTGCTGCTATTGGTGGAAGTAAAGAAGGAGATAGCAATACTCGCCTCCGTGTCTTTAATAAAACTATGACTTTACGTCATGAAATAGGAAAATCATTAAGTTCTCTTTTGGATTATATCAGTGACTTTTCTAGGTTATATCAGTCCCTCTTCTGGATTATATCAGAAACTCTTCTAGGTTATAGTAGTCCCTCTTCTGGATAATATCAGTGACTCTTCTAGGTTATATCAGTCCCTCTTCTGGATTATATCAGTGACTCTTCTAGGTTATATCAGTGACTGTTCTGGGTTATATCAGTGACTTTTCTAGGTTATATCAGTCTCTCTTCTGGATTATATCAGTGACTCTTCTAGGTTATATCAGTTTTCTTCTGTATTATATCAGTCTCTCTTCTGGAATATATCAGTGAATCGTTTAGGTTATATCAGTGGCTCTTCTAGATTACATCAATCCCTCTTCAATGTTATATCAGTCTGTCTTCTGGATTATATCAGTGATTCTTCTAGGGTATAACAATCATTCTTCTAGATCATATCATCATCATAACTCGAGGTTCTAACACTTTTGCAGGTGATATCAATCATTCTTAAAGCTTTGCTCTATTGCTAGAGAAGTGAAGAGACAGCTGGCCTATCTTCTGCCTGTGAAGAACCTGAGCTCTTATCTGGATGTTCCCTTTCAGCAGAAGAGTAAAGTGCTGCAGACGTCGTTTGTTTGCGAGCAGCCAACGAGTTTTACATCTTAATTAGCAGATGGATGGTTTCCATCCTGCCTGTAATTGTTCTGAACTTGGAGAAGATTCCTGCAACATGTGAATATAAAACATTCATCCCCCTTCTGCAGTCAACAAACAAGCAACTCTGGCTGAATCCTTGTGCCGCCTGCGGTGTATGGAAGCAGTGGTGGCTATGCTTCTCGGGGGCACTTATTTATGGAATAACAGTAACCCTGACTTGTAGGAGATGTTATTGCAATATGGATGACGATTCTGTTCTTTCTAATAGTACTCAGATGAATACACCATATACAGGCAGCGACATAGTGATATGGGTGCAGTAGTATACAGGGTAACGACATGGTAGAAGAAGCACAAAAATAATTTCATAGTCAAAACTGCTTTATTTATAATTCAGAAATCCAAATCCTAACCTCCTTTCACACAGTTATAAAGATATATAACATGTTTTTAGGTCTGCAATCGGCACTGGGGGAAGGGGGCTCACAACACGCAGATTATGAAGCCACTACTAGAGGGAGCTCACTACATACAGATTATACAGCCATCACTAGGGGAAGCTCACTACATACAGATTATACAGCCACCACTAGAGGGAGCTCACTACATACAGATTATACAGCCATCACTAGGGGGAGATCACTACATATAGATTATACATCCACCACTAGAGGGAGCTCACTACATACAGATTATACAGCCACCACTAGAGGGAGCTCACTACATACAGATCATACAGCCATCACTAGGGGGAGCTCACTACACACAGATTATACAGCAACCACTAGGGGGAGCTCACTACATACAGATTATACAGCCACCAATAGAGGGAGCTCACTACATACAGATTATACAGCCACCACTAGAGGGAGCTCACTACATACAGATTATACAGTGACCACTAGGGGGAACTCACTACATACAGATTATACAGCCACCACTAGATGGAGCTGACTACATACAGATTATACAGTCACCACTAGAGGGAGCTGACTACATACAGATTATACAGTCACCACTAGAGGGAGCTCACTACATACAGATTATACAGCCACCACTAGAGGGAGCTCACTACATACAGATTATACAGCCACCACTAGAGGGAGCTCACTACATACAGATTATACAGCCACCACTAGAGGGAGCTCACTACATACAGATTATACAGCCACCTCTAGAGGAAGCTCACTACATACAGATTATACAGCCACCACTAGAGGGAGCTCACTACATACAGATTATACAGCCACCACTAGAGGGAGCTCACTACATACAGATTATACAGCCACCACTAGAGGGAGCTCACTACATACAGATTATACAGCCACCACTAGAGGGAGCTCACTACATACAGATCATACAGCCATCACTAGGGGGAGCTCACTACACACAGATTATACAGCAACCACTAGGGGGAGCTCACTACATACAGATTATACAGCCACCAATAGAGGGAGCTGACTACATACAGATTATACAGCCACCACTAGAGGGAGCTCACTACATACAGATTATACAGTGACCACTAGGGGGAACTCACTACATACAGATTATACAGCCACCACTAGATGGAGCTGACTACATACAGATTATACAGTCACCACTAGAGGGAGCTGACTACATACAGATTATACAGTCACCACTAGAGGGAGCTCACTACATACAGATTATACAGCCACCACTAGAGGGAGCTCACTACATACAGATTATACAGCCACCACTAGAGGGAGCTCACTACATACAGATTATACAGCCACCACTAGAGGGAGCTCACTACATACATATTATACAGCCACCTCTAGAGGAAGCTCACTACATACAGATTATACAGCCACCACTAGAGGGAGCTCACTACATACAGATTATACAGCCACCACTAGAGGGAGCTCACTGCATACAGATTATACAGCCACCACTAGAGGGAGCTCACTACATACAGAATATACAGTCACCACTAGAGGGAGCTCACTATATACAGCTCCCAATGAATATAACAATAAATCTTCAGTAACCTTCTCTTAGTGGTGGCTGAAGGAAGCCAGATTTTTTTCAAATAAGTCTATGTTAGTGTAAAGGGAAGCAGGGATTTTGGAGTTCTATACAGTCCCAAGTCAGCAGGGATAGTCCAGGAGTGCAGGGGTAGAGGCAGGCAGCATGCAGGCAGCAATGGATAAAGCATAACGTCCACTATACAGGGTCAGTAACGTAGAAGTAGAGCAGGCTGAAAGAGCACAGATTATGACAATGCTTTAGGGAATCCTTTGCACCTTTGGACAATGCACTGGATGAATGTGCTCGTACCTAGAGGGTTCAGTTGGTTTGATTGACCCACGGGCCGTGGACTGAATCCTAATGGAGTCTTAACTGCCCTTGGATTTATCTACCCCGGATGGACACCAGGCATCTGACTGAGCAAGAAAACAGAACCGGCTGGGGGCCTGACTGCATCCCCGAAATTACAGCTGACTAGCCAATGTTTCTGCGGAGTTTCATGCAATGAATTAGAAGGACAGTGATGTGTCAATGTCTGAATGAATAATTCAACTATCAACATGGCTTATTTAAATGTAGCTTAACCTTTCATTCTGATGAGCTGCAGGAGAAGAATAATTGACTCAATTAAATTTTAATTTGAAAAATGTTGCTTTCCAAAAAAAGTTCTTGCATCAAAGTTTCTGTTTCAGTAAAACATCCGACAAGCTGGACTGGGGTTCCTGAAACTTGAGATGGAGCTGCAAGAAGATGGGCATGACTGCTCCACGGCAGGCCTGAAGACACTACAGACATCCGCCAGTGGAAAGGTCTTCAGGGCATCTGGTTGTCACTGGTTTCTCGGGATGAACTGATTAAAGGGGTGGCCACTTTGTTATATGTATGAATGCATTTCCACAATTTTGTTATTATTAAGTATGCTCACTTATATAGCGCTACTATATTCTGCAGCACTTACAGACATGAGCATCAAGCTGTCCCCAATGGGGCTCCCTATCAGGACGTCTTTAGAGTGTGGGAGGAAACCCACGCAAACACGTGGAGAACATACAAACTCCATGCAGATGTTCGATCCCAGGACCCCAGTGCTGCAAGGCACCATCGGTAACCACTGAGCCCAGACTCACTCTAAAGTGGGAGGAGGAAGCAACAGCCAGCTCCCTTCGGTTCATGAATCTTCTACTTGAAGAAGAAAAACTTAAGTTAGAAGAATTAGATTCCTCCCTGAAAGGTCTGACTGAGACCATTAACAAATTTAAACAGGAGCCCGACTTTTCCAGTAAAGAACTCCAGTTGAAAAACACTATAGACAAATTCGAATATCACTTAAAGGAACGTAAACACAAACAATATAACCGTGAATTGCAGGACTTTCGGGACAACAGAGTCTATACAACTCTGGACTTATCTGTGATCCCTAAGAAAAAAGTTGAGTCGGACGTTTCTTCGAGTGATATCGAGGTATCTGAAGGAGAGAGGGACGGAGGGAGGAAATATAGAGGAAGAGGGAGAGGAACGTTCAGGGGCAGAGGAGGCAGAGGGAGTCAGGATGGTGGGAGCCATGGTTTTTTAGAACAGGCAGTGCCCTATCACCTGCGACAAAGAAAACCGCCTCTGGACGCCAACACCTCGCAGAACCTCCCACCCAGATCCTGAATCTTTCCAAAAGAACCCTCTCGTCGTCTGAACTTAAAATCCTTAGTAAAGGCCTCTCCTTTGTCCCCACGCCCCCCTTCAATTTGTTCAACTGGGTAAAAGATCTCCACCTTTTCGTGAGAAAATTAGGCTGGTCTAAGCATTTTTCCCTTATCAACAAACGCGAAAGTAGAGAACTAGGTGTCCCGTTAGACATCCTACAGGACGTACATTTCCTCTTTAGCCTCTCTGATAGCACCCCACTGGATGGGAAAGGTCCCTTTACTCTGTTGAAAAACAAAAGTATAAAAATGCCACCGATTGGAGACCCCAATTGTGTGGATGTTTTTCTGCACCAGGTCCTCACCGAATTGGATCACCTGACGGTATCCCGCAAGATGTTCAACTGTGCTAGGGAAGAACATTTTGCACTGAGGAGCCTCGAGAAGGACAAATGTGTAACGATAAAGCCCTCAGACAAAGGGGGCAATATCATGGTCCTAGACACCCCACAATACAGAGAAATGTGTTTAAGGCTGTTGTCCGATCGAGAAACCTATGAAAAAGTGAAGGACAACCCAACGAAACAATATCAAACACAATTACACCAAATATTAAGGGAGGCTAAAGAACAGGACCTTATCTCTCAGGATGAATTGTCATTTCTAGAGTGTCGACATCCTAAAGTCGCCACTTTCTACTCATTGCCAAAAATCCATAAGGGTACTTCACCCTTGAAGGGACGCCCCATCGTCTCAGGCATCAATAGCCTTAATCAGAATGTGGGTGTGTACGTGGACCAGATATTGGCCCCCTTTGTCAGGATTTTGCCGTCCTACACTAGGGACACCAGCGACCTACTGGGAAGACTGGAGGGAATCACCTTGGAGAACGACTGCCTCCTAGGTTCTATTGATGTGGAGGCATTATACTCATCCATTCCACACGAACTAGGCATGAGGGCAGTGACAGAATTCCTGGAGACGAGAGGCTGTCAGTTCACTAAACACAATGCTCTCGTTAGGAGACTGTTACATTTTACTTTAACCTGCAACTACTTCGTCTTTGATGGATCCTTTTACCACAAGCTCAGGGGCACCGCGATGGGGAGCCCCTGTGCCCCATCATATGCTAATTTTTTCCTGGGCTGGAGGGAAAGAGAGGTGGTGTTCACCGATCCCCCTAGCCCACTCACCATACCTGTGGTGATGTGGGCCAGATACATAGATGATATCTTTGTTATCTGGCGGGGGTCGGTGGGCACCTTCTCAGATCTGGTGGCCCCTCTCAATGTGAACAATCTAGGACTTCGGTTCACGTATGAGACTTCCGCACACTCCTTGCCATTCCTTGATATTCGGATTGACAGGGGACCTGAGGGTGAACTCCACACAGAAACTTATAGAAAGCCAACGGCCACCAACTCCTTGTTGGAGTAGGGGAGTTTTCACCCAGGGCGCCTTGAAACGAGGGATTCCAACAGGTCAGTACCTGAGGATGAGGAGGAATTGCTCCTCTATCCACTCGTTCAAGGAACAAGCAAGGGACCTCCGTCAGAGATTTCTGGCAAAGGGTTTTCCGGACCATGTCTGAGAAAAGCATATCAGAAAGCATTAGCCTCTGACCGCACAGGCCTGTTACAGCCACAGGGATCCCGTAATGAGGAAAGGGTGATTCGTCTGATAGGCACTTTTGACATGGGGGCCGATGAGATAAAAGAGATCCTGAGAAGAAACTGGGGAACTCTGTTGCTAGATCCAGATATTGCAAAAATGGTTACCCCCAATGCTTAAGTAACATATCGGAGGGGGCGCAACATAAGGGATCATGTGGTGCACAGCCACTACTCGGGTGTCGTTACCACGCCGACTGAGTGGCTGAGAGCACCACATGGCTCCTACCACTGCAGTGGATGTGTTGCCTGTCCATACATTAAGCAGGGGCAAAATTTCACCGGTCATGTAACAAAAAATGTATATACCATCAAACAATTCATAAATTGCCGCACGAGAAGGGTGATTTATCGAGCACAATGTGTGTGCGGCCTGGAGTACATTGGCAAGACTAAACGGGAGCTGCGCAGGAGGATAGGTGAACACTTGGGGGATCTATGCCATGAAAGGGACACCCCCCTTGCACGCCATGTGACAACTTTCCATGGTGGTGATTATTCACAAGTCCGATTCATGGGCATTGAGGTTGTCCCACCCCCAAACAGGGGAGGTGATTGGGACCAAAAGATCCTACAAAGAGAGACCTGGTGGATCTTTCAATTAAAAAGCGTCCACCCACTTGGACTAAATGAACAGCTTTCATTTAGCTGTTTTATTTGATCTAATTCCCTACCTCCTGCGCAGCTGCCCATTCCTGTTTTACTCCGGTTCGCTTTGCCATTGCTCACACTGTAACCACTGATGCGCACTGACATGAAATGTGCCACAGTATGTGAAATGCATGTATGTATTCTTCCCTGTACAACATGTTAGGGGGCGTAGTGAACAACATGGCCTGAGCTTTTTCGATCCCCACCGGCCAAAATACTCTAGGTTACGGCGTGCCGCTTGTATGTGTGCAGCGGCGTCCCGGCCTTTGAATGAATATGGAATTTCATTCATTTATTTGATATACTGTGGGGTGTCCCTATCCCTGTAGGGCATCCCCACACACTAATTCTGCTTGATCTCATGACCATAAACAATGCAGACATCCCATTGAGAACTAAGTATAGGAGGCAGGTGGGCGTGGCTCAAATATCGTGAGCACGCCCCATCATTTTGACTACCTCCCTATCAGTCTCTCCCGGCCCTAGTGTGGTCGCAGTACCTGCGGTCACATGACGCCCCACTTGACCATGACGCTGTGGTCACGTGATGGGTCTGGTGACCGGGAGGGGGCGGAGCCATGATGACGCGGACGGCTTTAAATGGTGCAGCGGTGCCGGCGTTGTCTGCGGTACTGCCACACGCGGGAACCAGCATACAGACTGGTGAGGAACCAGAACCAGTCGGTATCGAGGGAACAGGTCCACTGACCAGTTACTCCTGACGAGATAAGTAGAATCTTTTTGTGCAAGCCCCCATCTGTGATTGAGGCTAATGTCCTACTGCCACACAATGGGAGCATGTGAAGCCTAAACTATATATTTACACAGTTGTTGCTACTAACCACTGCTGAGCATTTTTTTGTGTGCTGTCCGGCGTTAGCCGTCGGTTGCCAACGCATTTTAATGCACCGCGCCCTACGCCCCTAGGGACCGACGAGTGCGTTCACTCAATGGGCTCCTGGCAATGGTTATCGACCAACATCTTCTGCCCTTCAATATTGTGGACAGCAATTCATTCCAGCAGATGTTGGAGCAGGCCCAACCCATATGGCGTGTCCCCAGCCGCCATTTCTTTGCCAGGACTGGCGTCCCTGCCCTACACCAGCACATTGTGCAGAATATATCCCTGTCGCTGGATCACGCTGTCAGCGACAGGGTGCATCTGACAATGGATGCCTGGACCAGCAGACATGGGCAGAGACGATACATCAGTTTTATAGCCCATTGGGTGTCCCTCTGAGGCGCCGGGGAGGGATCATCAGATGTGGTAGTATCTCAGTTTGTGGTGCCGCCCCAGGGTGTCCAGGGCAGAACTGCTGCTCTCCCTCAAGCCACTGTCTCCACCGCTGCTGAGTCCACCAGCAAGAGTCCCTGTAGCTACGCAAGTGTGAAGCACGTCCGTTGCCAGGCCATGCCCCAACTTGTGAGCTTAGGGAAATGGAGACACACTGGACCTGATGTTCTGGCTACCCTCCAGGCTCAGGTCCACAAGTGGCTGACACCCCGAAGACTCTAGGCAGGTATGGTTGTCTATGACAACGACAGCAACCTCCTCGCTGCCCTACATGCTGGTAGTCTAACACACGTGCCCTGCATGGCACATGTCCTCAACCTTGCAGTACAGAAGTTCCTACGCACATACCCAAGGTTGAGCGACATTGTGCAACGTGTAAGTACAATTGCCAGCCACTTCCGACGCTCCCCAACCGCCACTATGTCCCTGTCTAAACTGCAGCAGGACAACAGCCTGCCTCCTCACAGGCTGATTGTGTACAGCGTGACACGGTGGAACTCCACTCTCCACATGCTGGAGAGGTTGTGGGAGTAGCGATGGGTGGTGAAAGAATACTTGCTGGACCAAGGCACTTCCGGGCCATCACACCCACTCCCCTAAATCACCAATGCGGAGTGGGGGTAGATACACCAGGTTTGCCACGTGTTGGCTCCATTCGAGCAGGGAACCAAGATGGTCAGCGGGGAGCATGTTGGCCTCAATAACAGGCGCTAGAACAGTAGTGCATAAACATTAGTAGGAACAGTAGATCTTAAATCTCAAGGGAACTTGACCACATTGACTTTTGTGTTGAATAACTCGATTCAATTGATTAATCGTTTCAGCCTCAGTATAGTGTAACCCTTAGTCCTCTGTGTGATCTCTGGACACTGCCCTCCATACATAAATCATACTGGAAAATAGACCTGTCAGATCCCAATTGGCACACTACGCTCCACACGTGGCCCACACCGGTCTGATCTCAGTTTCCATATCGATCACATCGAGACTGGAGAAGAACACTGCGGTAACGCAGCTTGCCGCTCCGTGTGCTGATTCCTCCAAGCCAGAAGGCAGCAGGACTGGTGTGGTTTAGCAGCGGCTCTCTCATCCTCCTTTTGTCTGTGAAGAGTCATGGTTACCGACGCTCGGACGACCCATACATAATCAGCGCCACACATGCCGGGTTCCAGCAATCGGCAGCACCCAGCCATCCTCTTTCTGTCAGAGCACAGAAGCCAGTGAGAAACCAGCTTGCCTCGGCCCGGGTTTGGAAGTGTCCCCGGCTCTGCTGCTGGGATCAGTTCTCCTCCCCTCGGTGATGACTCTGCTGTCGGGGTCCTCAGCGGCTGCCCTTAGTGCGCAGCCTGGATCATCGATCGCAGCTCAGGCTGCTGAATAACCCTTTAGCTGCGAGGCTTGGCTACACACGGGGGGTAGTGTCACACAGCCTGGGGCAGACTTCTCTAGGAAGGAGCTGACAGGCACCGGGGAGCACCTACACTGTCATCCAGCAGAGCAGAGTTTGTAGTCTGTTTTGAAGGCAACATGTGTTCTGGAGTTACATAGAACTGCCGGTAAACTTACCCCACATAACGAATGCAGCTGTGCTTCATCTTTGTGGACTTGACATAGAAAATCAGATCCTGTAGGTTCCAGAAAAACGTACGGTAATCCGGTCCTCTACAATGCAGATGTCTGGAGGGGGAGAAAATTTAAGGGCTTCCAGGGAGATATGGGGTGGATAGATACAGTAGAATATAGCATGATGGACAACATGTATATATCTATCTACCCCATCTCTCCCTGGAAGCCCTGCATTATTTCCCCCCTCTAGACATCTGCATTGTATAGGACCGGATTACTGTACGTTTTTCATGAACTTAAAGGAACATGAATTTCTATGTCAAGTCCACAAAGATGAAGCAAAGCTTCATTCATTTTGTGGGGTAAGTGTGCCGGCTGTTCGATCTAACTCGAGAACACAGAGTGTGGAGCTAATGTCGTACTAATTTATTGTGGGCTGTACAAACTTAAAATACAATCGATGAACAATTTTGTCAAAGGAAAATATTGAATTTTGTATGCATGGGAGCACATTCCTGCTCTAGACGACGAACCTGCTGCTGTCTACGTTTATTTTTGGTGTTGCCCACGTCTGGTGGGGGCCCATTCCTGGAAACACATTCCTGCTACAAACAAAGAACCTGCTGCTGTCTGTCCCTGCTGAGTTAGGCCGAGCTATGTGTAGGCCTTAGACTTGACCATTACTACGAACCTGCTGCTGCTGTCTGTCCTGATCATGTTGAGTTATGTGTAGGCCTTATACTCCACCATTACCTTTATCTGCTGCTGTTTGTCCTATGTGTCGGCCTTGTCCTACAGCATTACCATTTCCCTGCTTCTGTCTGTTCTGTTCCTGCTGATTTAGGGCTAAATATGTGTACGCCTGAGACTACAGCATTACCATTTACCAGCTGCTGTCTGTTCTGTTCCTGCTGAATTAGGCCCAGCTATGTGTATACTTTACACTACAGCGTTACTATTTACCTGCTGCAGTCTGTCCTGCTCCTGCTGATTTTGGTCTAGCTAGGTGTAGGCCTTATACTATACCCTCACAATGTTTTTGCAGTGCTGGCCTCTCTCTGAATGACATCATTCAAAATGAGTCCAATGTCAAACCCTGTCCTGCTGGCTGTGCATGCTCCCCTTGTGTGTTCTGCTATGCACACTCCATGTCCTGAGAACTGCGTCTTTGCAGTAGCCAATTTTCATGCCTGTAGTCTTCCATCCTCGCTGCTGCCTATAGGCTGGAGCATGCATACTGTCACTTGAGAAGAAAATGCCAGTGCGCATGCTCCAGCCTGTAGGCAGAGGAGAGGACATGATGCTAGAGGCATGAAAATTTGCTACTGCGCAGACACAGCTCTTAGGACGTGGAGCGTGCATAGCAAAAAACACAAGGGGAGCATGCACTGCCAGCAGGATGGGGTTTGACACTGGACCCATTTTGAATGACATCATTTAGAGAGAGGCCAGCACTGCAAAAACAGTGCACAGGTGCTGTATAAAGGAACAGCAGCCCTATCCAAAAACAGCAGGGCAGAAATTATTGTGGAAATACACTCCAGATAACAGAAGCAAGGACCAAAAACCTGTACGTAATCTCTAAATATAACAAAGTGGCCAACCCCTTTAACCTCTTAATATTACAGATGTAGCAAACGTTAACTAGAAATTTAAAGGGATATTCCAATTAGGCCCACAGGATAGAGGATAATTATTAAATCAGTGGGGGCTTGACTACCCCTGCCAGAAATAGCCAAGCGCTATCGGCTATCTTCAGCGGTTCCATAGGGAATGAATAGAGCGGCACTGCACATGCTCGACCAGCCGCTCCAGCCCCCCATTCCCATGATAATCCGGGGTGCCAGAAGATCTATCAGTTATCTTCTATCCTGTAGATATGGAATACTGTAACTAGTAATAATCTGAACACCCCTTTAACACCCTAAACCCACTCATGCAGCAAACTTTATCTTAATCGTTAACACAACAAAAGCCACTGAAAAGTCAAGTTAAAGTTTTCTGCAACTATGTATTCAGTATGTTATGCCTGTGTTGAGTTAACATTTGTGACGTGTACTTGATGTGTTGCCCTACTCTTCTGAGACGATTGGAACGCCCTTATCGACTCAAAGCAAAGAGAAGGATCTTGCAGTCCAGATATTAGGACTATCTAAACCTCGCTGCCAGGTCCATGACTGAGACACATAAAACACATTGAATACATCATGTAAAGCCTTCAACTTTGGGGTTTCTTTGACACTTGAGGTTCCACAGACATCTAAAGATGGCATTTGATTGGGTGAAGATCTGATCTCTTAGTGATGGGAACTTTACTGGACATTAGCTCTTGATCAGCCTTGATAAAGGCCTTGAGAAAAAGGGGGTCCCCTTCTCCCGGGGTCTAGTACTGGATACCACCATGCAATGACGTGCTTAACATAACTAGATGAAGATATCTAAAGCTACATAGTACAAACCAAAACATGTACAGTACCAGAAGCCAAAATCCCAGCTAGTGAACTAAAAATGGAAAGTTTGCCCAGAGATCATATTAGATATAGCTGCTAGGTAGACGAGAGTCAGGAAAGACTAAGGGCATGCTCACATGTCAGGTTTACATATTGCAAATCCAACACGTTATATTCCAAAATCCATCTCCCGCTCATCTCCCATAGAAGTAGCCGCACATGCAGGAGGATTAGCTGAATTCAGGGGGGCTTACTCTGCATTGGGGTCAGATTTCCATGATGCGTTCACAGGAATATCGAGCACGATACTTATTCTTGCAGATTCTTTCTGTGGAAATTGTCAATGGGTTTGCAAAAATTACATTCAGACTAAGAAGTTTTGCCAAAATTCATTTTTAAATTGTCAGCGTGAGAACCTACCCTAATTCTGACCCTAAGCCTCCGCTCCAAGCAGGATAAGACTGAATCTTCCATACTGACCTGATAAAGGAGCCGGCGCAGGACCTGAAACCTCAATCCTATAATAAAGATTGTTTCAACATCTTCTGATGATGTCCTAAAAATGCAACCCTAAATAGATAACATGATCCTCTCAGTAGATGGTGAAGCAGCACTGTATGTCTCTACACCGACCATGAGGTGGGTCTGCTATCCAGGGAACCTCGCTCACACCATTAAATTCAATGCATTCTTGTTCCAATCACTTGCTCTATCTTCCCATCAGGTGTTTACCAATGGATGGGGCAGAGGAAGAAATTGCAATCAGCACCTGAGAGGGCCCATAGACCCCTTTCCCACAAAGAACACACCGGTTATATAAATGGCTCATATAGCAGGCGGGGGTCCCAGTGCAGAACTTGCATTGGGGCATAAATTTACTTCTCTGGTTCCTGAGATAAGAAATAAGTACGATAGCTTTGTGACCATGGAAGTCAGAACCAATTAGTGTTGAAAATGGATGGCACTAGAGCCCCCGACTTATATCTTCCCATCTTTAACGGTAACACTACTTCTCTACTAAAGCCCTAACTGCCATAGATTTACCTTCCCCATTCATTCTTCATGTCACCTCACCTTGCAGAACAGGAGGTAAAGAGACCCCTGTTCTCCAGATAGATGGGGGTTCCTGATGTTGGACTCCACCTATTAGATATGTATGGAGGCAGCATGGTGGCTCAGTGGTTAGCACTGGGGTTTTAGGTTTGAATTCAACTAAGTGCAACATCTGCATGGAGTGTGTATGTTCTCCTCATGCCTGCATGGGTTTCCATCCAAAAACATACAGACAAGTTCATTAAAAATTTTGATTTTGAGCCCCAGGGGAAGCAAAGACTAATGTGAGTGATGACAACCTCTGCAGAAGATGTTGGTGCTATATAAAGAATTGTAAAAGACTTGACTGAAGGTGGTTTTAAAGTTCCCCGGCTTCCAGTAACAGGTTATTGTTTCCCTTTAAATGTATCTCTTTCCATGTTTTGTAACGACGCAATAAATCTGCTGAACCCTGGATACAAAGTTTTACAATGTTGTGAAGCAGAAGATCTCATCAGGACATTGGGGAAATTATGAGACAATACAGACGTCGTAGAACGCAACCTTCCCGTGAATCCTCTGCGTTGTCTTAGGCACCAGAACATTTCATCCTTCTCGGGATACCTCTCGTCCGTTGCATCCTGCGCTCTTCTAGGTGTAATTAATGCACCTCTGCCTGTAATGATTCCTTACTTTTGTAGGTTTTCTATATTATTTTAGAATGCAGAATGATTTGGCTGCTCCACACACCTCCGAGGCTTGGGCTGACGCCCTGAAGGAATCATTCTAGGACCGATATCACTTCCATTTACGATTTTGCTTGTAGCTAAGGCAGGTGGATTTACTGCAAAATTGCGGACATTTGTTAGGTGCTTTGAGTCTCTGGAATAATTTAGCAAACAATAGGCAGATAGAAATATTTGAGAGCAATAACATAATTAGGAATTGCATTCAGAAATTGCATATCTATATATCCACAGCTCCCTCGAGAGTGTACTGCACTGGGCCAGGCGGCATGTTTTATGGGACTAGGCCACAGCTCGTGGTGAATATAATATTACAATATTGCACTTTGTGCTTGCTTCTTTATGATATTTTACTGCTCCTATTCATAGGAGATGTTCAGAGGGGGTGAAACACTTGAGCAGATGCCCCTCTTTGCTCACCAGATTTATCAATTGTGCCTTGCAAAGTTGCAAAAATTGCCACAATCTTACTCCAGTAGGGGATGGTGCCCAAAAACTGGAGCTAACATCTTTAGACAAACAGGACAAATAGGGTTAGATTTAAAGATGTGCCAAATTTATCAAACAACCTGCAGTGTTTGATAAGTTTGCTGCAAACTAAGGTAAGGCAGGCTCATGAAAAACTGTCTCCAAAAATCATGAAAAACTGACTTTAAAACTTCCCCCCTTGTGATGTATTGCAATGCTTCTGTTTGCATTTTTTGGAGCTTATTAAATGAGTACCATTCCATCCACCAGCGGTTTGTGCCTCTTAATCAGTTTGGAGCATCTTCTAGCACTAGAAAAGCTAAGGGCTGACGTAGATTTGTGCTGTAATTTATATCAATTTCTGGCATAAATTTATTTGCCTGTGGAAGCCACACGCCTCTTCACAAGTTTCACAATTTTTTTTGAAAAAACAGTAAAAACACTGCCAAATTGAAGAGAATTTATTTTTATTTTTTTTGCCCTATGTAGCTAAGTATATGTAGATGACCCAGTACTCAGTATTTTGCTCACCTCGGTCACTATTGACTGTGGCGATCCAAGAGTTGAACAGGTAAGGTTTGAAGTTCCTCCCAGGAGGGGCTAAGCAGTGATTGGATATCCATGTACCTGCCCCATGGCACCCCCATGCAGCACTTACTTTATGGTGCCATAATAAGGCACATCGATGGGCATTAAGGGGTTAAAATGTAGAAACAGAAAGCAGTTAGGGATTCCCTTTTTGACATGTTATGGTCAAATATTTGGGGGTCTCACTGTACGAAAAACCTCTGGAAGCTGCGATCTTTGGGGAAGGGAGGGGCTCTTGGTGCCATATTGAAAACCAGCAATCAAAACAGCTCTCTGCAAAGAACGCGGAAGTCTGCTGCCTTCCTGTAATGTGCTGCGGGGTCTGCGGGGTCACACCTTATGTGACCCTAATTTTCTGATGCATTTATTTTGGAAATTTTACTTTTTTTTTCATTTATTTATCAGATTTAGACCGAATTGTTCAAGTTTTAAGGCTCCTCACCTCACTCGAATGCGTCCTCCTCCCGCCTCTTGGGATGAGAGACTTTCATTAAATAAGTCTATAAATAGATTTTTCCAAACTTACAATTTTCTAACTCCAGATTTAATAGCGCGGCGTCCCCTGTTCATGTGGTATCATCTGACATTGTGATACCAATGATCTTCTGGATCCTTCTCTCACGGGATTTTTAAGCCACTGAACCCTGTCCAGACGAGGTTCCCCAATTTTTTGCACTGCTGGCAGGAACGGCCTTAATTTGGATTATTTCTGTTAGCAATTTCTGAAGTTATTTTTTTAAGTTTTTCCTATAGTTAGATTATATTTGGACTAATCCTTGTCTTGGTCCATCACACAAACGTCTCTTCTAAACTTTCTTCTTCCCCAAGGAAAAGATTCAGGTGCTGCCCTTTTCCAAATTCCCCATTCTAAACTGACCACCCCACCCACGATCCACGTCCCACCAGTCCTCCTCTGGTTACTGCACCTTCTTATCCCGGGGCGGACTGGCCATAGACCAACAGGGAAATTGCCCGGTGGGCCGATGCCCAGGGGGCCGGCCAGTATGTAGTGATGGACTGTGGTATTTGGCTCTGTTGGGGCGGTAAAATGTGCCACAATATGGTATTACGGGCCCCGCCTTCTATCAATTTGGACTCAACTACAAAACGGGGCCACTTTTAGTATTTTTTCCAGGGCCACTTTAAGTTCCCAGTCCGCCCCTGTTCTTATCCTTTGTCTTGTCTGGTAGGATAAATTACTAACATAAATCAGTCTGTGTAACATCCATTTGATTGTGAAGAGCTCGCTGCCTCCATCTTGATTGAAGATCCAGCGTGAAATCTCGGATGAGGTTAGTATATACATATTTTTTTTTAACCCCATCTCAGGGAAAATTGATTCATTACCACGAAGCACGCAGAATTTTGGCTTCACGGCAAATCAAAATTTCTGTGAAATTCAGATCGAAGTCCACTTTGATTCCCTCAACACTAAAGATAATGTAGCCACCCAGGCACAAAGACAAGTGGTTGCTAGGCAACTTGTCCTATGGAAGGAAGCTTGAAGACGAGAAATAAAGCTGGATTTTGCATACATTTCAGTAAAAATTGAATTATGTGTCATGTAGGCAGTTACTGCGGACGGAAACTGAGCTGCTTCATGGAGTGGCCATAGCCATTCTTGTGGTCCGCAAAGTGCGGATCCGCAAAAAACACAAATACATTTTTCGTAACAGAACGACCTATCATCTATAGAACAGTCCATGTTCTATACTCTTTGTGGGGCCGCGGACTGGATATACCAGTGTGGACAGTACACAGTGTGCCGTCCACATCTTTTGCGACCCCATAATGAGTACGCATCGTACCTGCAAAAGATGCGGATCGGATGCGGACAGAAAAAAAACACGGTTGTGTGCATGAGCCCTACATCTTCTTCCAAGCTGCAGATGGACATCGGTCATGAAGAAATAGGATTCTATATACGGAGCTATGGCGCAACTCTGAATGCTGTCACTGCCATACGCAGCATTTAGGGACGCGCCCAACACGAGTCCCCTGTTGAAATTGGGCGCCACAGCTCTTTTGAAATGCGTAGGAACATTTTTTTTGATTGCTGGGACCCTAACAACTACTCTCTTGGTACCACCTGGGTCAGGGTATAAACCAGGGTCTCCAGACCAGCGAGGGATTGTCCGGCGGGGTCGCCCGTTATCGGGGCGTGTGCTCCGCTTGGCTGGATGGAAAGCTTAGACTAGGCCAAGTAGGGAAAGCGGAGGGGCAAATACCTTGTCACCCAGAAAGAGTACCCGCACTGTGCCCCCTGCTTATTGTATGGACCCTGCATTACTACCGACTAGAAGTGCTAAGGCCGCTCCATATTTTTAATTTGAACACAGATGAGAAGAATAATCACTCGGTGCTTTACTTTGGATTGGGTACCAATTATATACCGTACCTTTGTAATTGAATATAGTAAACGTTACGTTTTATACTAATCACCTGCGAGGGAATCACAAACCTTCTGGACATATTTAGATTTTTTATTTGTATTTCTTTTTTCTGCAATGTTTTCAGCTGCATAAATGGAACCAAATAGTGATTGGAATTCTAAGAAGGTTCCAAGAAGTAACAAGCCAAATTTTGACGCGCCATAAAAATAAACACACTCGTATGATGTATGGGACATATTTCCCATTGAAAACAATGAAAATGTGCCAAATTACATTGCATATTTTGCAGTGTGAACAGAACAGAATTCTATGGGTTGAGATCACATTTGGGCTCTTGTCGTGGAGACCAACGGCTTCCCGAATGGATATTAATGGGCACTAATATCTCTCCCAATAAAAGTACAGAACTAGCAGAGCTGAGTTTGTTATCTAACTCTTTGTGGTGGGATTGTCTGTGCATTGTGATAAATGCTTTACATTAGCCGCGCTTACTCATTGTATAATGAAAAATCTACAGCTTTCCAATAGAATTTGTGCCTTCATTTATCAACGACTTCAAGATCTCCGCTTATTAGAAGAAGAAGAAGAAAGCATGGCCGACTCATGTCCAGCAGAGGCGGGGGGCTCAGAAGGAGTAGGGCTCCTCTGGGGCACATGTGGACTTGATCCTCTAGATGTACATGATGGATGTGATTGGATTCACTGACAACAAGCAGAGATATTAAAATGAATGAAGAATTAAAACAATGTATATATTAGAAAATTGCAGGATATATTTTGAAGGACATGAAAGTGTAAAACCTTGTGCAATAATTTACATCATTAAAAGCTGAGAGTTACAGGTATACAGCTGCTACAGAAAGGACACGCCTCCTAGGCTGCAGCAGAAAGGACACGCCCCTGAGGTGCCAGTCTGAAAAGATTGTAGCAACTGGAGCAATGAACAGGGAGATGGCTGGATGCATGTGAGGCACGGGGCTGGTTCTAGCTTTGTCAGAAAGAGATTGCCATGTACGATATTCTGATTTTTATGTTTTACATTGATTATTGGATATCCCCTTACGTTTTTATTTCCAACACTTCTAAATACAGATGATCCCTTGGGCTGGTTTCCCCTGTGCTGACATTGCATGTCCGAGGAAAGCAGAGCCTTATAGAGGTGGTACAGTGCGATTGAGGGTCTGGCGGTCGCCTCAGCTGAAGCCCCCCGCTCTCCACAGACACTGCAGCAGTTACATGGGCTGCTGGATGCTGACCATGGGGGTCTCCTCTTATCGGACTCCCTTCGTCCTATAATAAGCCCCAGCATGGAGGCAGCCGCCACATTTCACCGTCTTCCACGGAGAAAGCATCTTATGAAATACCGAACTCATTTAGAATTGATCAGATGTTTGCGGCCACACAGGATTCAGGAAATATCATCTTCTTTCCAAAAGGGAAATGTTTATATGAGAAATCTGCTCCGCTTCCTCCTTCCCTTCTGCTTCTTTGGGCTCCTTCTGCCAAATTTCCATTTTAATAAGAGTTTGATCATTAAAAGCTCAGAATTTTTTTAAAAAGGTGGTAACCTGGAGACTCGGGAGCGAGGCGATGAGACGCTGAGCCGCTCCTTGTGGACATCAGATAAATTCATTACATACAATGTATCCACTTATTGCTGAGACATCTTTTCTTCTTTATCTTTTCCTAAAATTTTAATTTACCGTTTTTTTCACCATTAATATAGACAGTCATGTTGTGTCAGTAGAGGTGATGCACATGATATGAGGGCTATATGTGGGGACAGATAACAGATTAAGCAGGTGCCATATTGGCATTAGTTAGGGCTACGCCAACTACGGTATTTTGTTACAATAGCAGGGCCATTCTGAAAGGCAGGCATCCTCAAACTGCATCCCTCCAGCTGTTGCAAAACTACAACTCCCAGCATGCCCGAACAGCCTACAGGTATCAGCCTACAGCAGAGCATTGTGGGAGTTGTAGTTTTACAACAGCTGGAGCTCCGCAGGTTGAGGATGCCTGCTTAAAGGGAAACTCTAGCAGACAAATTAACTAATTCCCATCACCCCAAAATCTCACTAATAATAATAATAATCCACCTTCTATCCGTCATCTTAAAGGGGTTCTCCGGGCATTTACTATTAATGAGCTATCCTCAAGATAGTTCATCAATATCAGATCGGCAGAGGTCCAACACCCGGCACCACCGCCGATCAGCGCGCAGTGCCGCCTCCCTTCTCTCTTCCTGCTCGCTGCTACTTTGCAATAAACAGCACAGGTGAACGGGAAGCGAGAGACGGGAGACTGCGCGAGCACACAGCGCGCACCGTCTCTTCAACCAGCTGATCGGCAGGGGTGCTGGGTGTCGGACCCCCGCCGATCTGATATTGATGACCTATCCTGGGGATAGGTAATCACTAATAAAAGCCCAGAGAACCCCTTTAATAAAATCACTGCATCCGTAGCTCCGGTAGCCACTTGAACTCATTCACTTCTTGTGGTCAATTCAGATTATTTTTTGTAATTACTAGAAACATTTTGCAAAAAGTCACTGCGAAAGATGAAGTTTGATTTCAAAGGGTGACTGCCCCCTTAAAGGGGTTATGCCATACAGGATCTGGCAATGCCTTTCTTGTAATATTACAACCCGCCCTGTGCCTCACATGGATCCAGAGATGGGCAGCACGGTGGCTCTGTGGTTAGTGGTGGCTCAGTGGTTAGTGATGGCTCTGTGGTTAGTGGTGGCTCAATGGTTAGTGGTGGCTTAGTGGTTATTGGGGGCTCAGTGGTTAGTGGTGGCTCAGTGGTTAGTGGTGGCTCAGTGGTTAGTGGTGGCTTAGTGGTTATTGGTGGCTCAGTGGTTAGTGGTGACTCAGTGGTTAGTGGTGGCTCAGTGGTTAGTGGTGACTGTGGTTAGTGGTGGCTCAGTGGTTAGTGGTGGCTCAGTGGTTAGTGGTGACTGTGGTTAGTGATGGCTCAGTGGTTAGTGGTGGCTCTGTGGTTAGTGGTGGCTCAGTGGTTAGTGTTGGCTCAGTGGTTAGTGGTGGCTCTGTGGTTAGTGGTGGCTCAGTGGTTAGTGTTGGCTCAGTGGTTTGCTCTGGGGTCCTAGGTTTGAATCCGACCAGAGACAAAATCTGCATGGAGTTTGTATGCTCTATCTGTATTTGTGTGGGTTTTCTCCCACACTCCAAATATTTACAGATTTACCTTTCTGCTGCAGCTCAGGGGACATGCCCTTTCTGCTGCAGCTCAGGGGACGTGTCCTTCCTGCTGCAGCTCTCTCCCTGTAGCTGCCACAGCTTCTAACAGAACATATGGCTGGTGGATCAGCTCAGTAAGACGGACAAAAAATGTAGAATATGTTTTGTGACACAACCCCTTTAATGCTTTGCCCGTGCACCACATTGAAAGGTGTGACCAGATCACAGACATGTATATCAGAAGTAGTGATGAGCGGCAGGGGCAATATTCGAATTTGCGATATTTTGCAAATATTTGGGCGAATATTCGCAAATTTGAGAATACGTTATCTACAGTCATTATTTTCTTGATTGCGGAAATCGGCAATTGAAAAATTGCATTACGAAAATTCGCAATCAACACTACTCCTAAAGTCAAAGACATTGCAGCCTTCTCATTGGCCCACAAGCTAGAAGCGGGGAGGGATCATCTGTACTGATTTTAAAAAAAATCTCGAATATTCAAAATTACAAATATATAGCGTTATATTCTAAATATTCACGAATTCTCGAAGTGACGATATTCGCGATAAAAATGTGCAATTCGAATATTTGTGATAAACACTAATCAGAAGCTACTGTGAACAGGAAGCTGGTCTAAGGCACAGGAGAAGGACTGCGCCCTGTGCAGCAGCGTGCAGCATGTCGCAGGCAATGTGTGAACTCCAGCCCACCGCAGGAGGCGCAGAAGTGTCTGGCTGGTAAAATTCTTACTTCATCTACAGAAAACCGGAAGGAGGGAAACCAGTGACAACAGCGAATACACAGAGCTAAGCAGATTTATGGTCGTCACCTAGTCTGTTTCTGCATTATTCCTATGCAAAGACCTACTGTAGGCACATTTGATCTAATACTTTACCCCACATGAACCTACTCTATATGGCACTGACATCAGGATTGCAGGTTGCACAGGTGATATTTATGAAGCAGGCAGCTCAGGATGAACAGTGTATGTTAATGTAGGTGATGCTTCTTCCCTGAATCCTGTATATATTGTATGTACATAGATTTATACAGTTTGTGTGTCTTTGTGTGATACAGCACGTACAGATGTAGCAGAGCTGGATTTGTCATCTCCCATTTGTTTCATGCCCCACAATAACACTGCCATGTACCGTGACGCATCCACAATATCGCTGCACCCCATCCCTGGAGACAGAGACCGTGGCGGCGTCCTCATCGTTCCATCAGACGGTTCGTAAGCTGCGGGTAATGGTGTGACAACACGACGACTCCGGCGCTCTGATCCCGCTGCAATAATAAGTCAGATTAATTGTTTGTCTAACGAATATTTCTCATTTTCCATTTTCCTTGTCATTACCTGAGAAAACATTGGATTAAAATGAATGGCTCAGACAAAGATGGCAGACGACTTCCCCGGCTGTAATTAGCATAAACCTTGAATCACAATGGCTCGGCGCGGGGAAGCGGCGCTACATCTGTACGTAATTAGCGACTTGTGCTGAACTCATATTTCCTCATTAAGCAAAGAGCAAATTGAACAGCAAATTCCATTTTTCTAACAGTTTTAATATTTCGGTAATTATTTGTCTTTATTCCTCGGCTGCTGTTTTCAATTCTAGAAAATTTCATTTGAATTTTTTTTTTTAAAGGTGGAAATGTTTATGCAGCACGGAGAAATAGAAGGAAGGAGAAATGCGCTGGAACGGTGGAGCGACGCAAAGCCATGACTAGAAGACGGCACACGGATGCAGATGTGTCCACTGCCACCACTGCACACATACCGTACATATTTCATACAGAACCCGTGTTGTAAGTACAGTATAGGTACAGTATGCGTGCAGTACATACACGTACATATATATCTAGGCCCACATGTATACACAGGCGATATAATCTTATACACATACAGATGTGCCCTTCCTCATCTTTCCTCTAGGTTGGACATGTCCTAATATGTGTGTCATCGTCGCAATATGTGCCACGAGATGTCTATTCTCTATGTGCGGCCACCCAGTGGTTGTGATGTGAACTGCAGCCTGCCAATGCTTTTGCTCCCATGGAGTCATGAAAAACTGGAATCTTGAGCCAAATTCAAGCTACGGTAAGTGTAGACAACGTGTTCACAGCTCTACATGCAGCCGAGTTCAGATTCATACGGACTCGCAGACGTGTATGCTATATCCAATGGCTTCAAATCTAGTTCTATCTATGGGAAGCCTACAACTGTGCTGACATTTGGAACAGCCAGCACTCCGCCCCCGGCAGTATAAGGGCTAATTCAGACAGAACAGGTGCAGACCTATTCATTTCAATGGGGCCGCAAAAGATGCAGACAGCAGACGCAATGCTGTCCGCATGCGTGGTTCCGTTGCCCAGCAAAAAAGATAGAGCAAATGCTATTCTTGTCTGCAATTGCTGACAAGATTAGGCATTTTTCATTATAGCTGTGGCCATGTGCGGTCTGCAAATTGCAGAACACACTGCGGTCGTGTGAATGCGCCCTAATGCTCATACCAGAGTGATGTAGACATGTACGACCTTCCAAATATTATAAGGCACTGCATGCCTCCTGCCTCACCTCCCTGCTTGTCCCCAACTCTGGCGATCACCTCCCTGCTCGCCTCAAGTCTGGCGCTCACCTCCCTGTACGCCCCGAGTACTGCGCTCACCTCCCTGTTCACCCCCCAAGTCCGGCGCTCACCTCCCTGCTCGCCCCGAGTCTGGCGCTCACCTCCCTGTTCGCCCCGAGTCTGGCGCTCACCTCCCTGCACGCCCCGAGTACTGCACTCACCTCCCTGCACGCCCCGAGTACTGCACTCACCTCCCTGTTCGCCCCGAGTCTGGCACTCACCTCCCTGTTCGCCCCGAGTCTGGCGCTCACCTCCCTGCACGCCCGGAGTACTGCACTCACCTCCCTGCTCGCCTCGAGTCTGGCGCTCGCCTCCCTGTTCGCCCTGAGTCTGGCGCTCACCTCCCTGCTCGCCCCGAGTCTGGCGCTCACCTCCCTGCTCGCCCCGAGTCTGGCGCTCACCTCCCTGCACGCCCCGAGTACTGCTCTCACCTCCCTGCTCGCCCCGAGTCTGGCGCTCACCTCCCTGTTCGCCCCGAGTCTGGCACTCACCTCCCTGTTCGCCCCGAGTCTGGCGCTCACCTCCCTGCACGCCCCGAGTACTGCACTCACCTCCCTGCTCGCCCCGAGTCTGGCGCTCACCTCCCTGTTCGCCCCGAGTCTGGCGCTCACCTCCCTGCTCGCCTCGAGTCTGGCGCTCGCCTTCCTGTTCGCCCCGAGTCTGGCGTTCACCTCCCTGCTCGCCCCGAGTCTGGCGCTCACCTCCCTGCTCGCCCTGAGTCTGGCGCTCACCTCCCTGCACGCCCCAAGTACTGCGCTCACCTCCCTGCTCTCCCCAAGTCCGGCGCTCACCTCCCTGCTCACCCCAAGTCCGGCGCTCACCTCCCTGCTCGCCCTGAGTCTGGCACTCACCTCCCTGCTCGCCCCGAGTCTGGCGCTCACCTCCCTGCTCGCCCCGAGTCTGGCGCTCACCTCCCTGCTCGCCCCGAGTCTGAAGCTCACCTCCCTGCTTGCCCCGAGTCTGAAGCTCACCTCCCTGCTCGCCCTGAGTCCTAGGAATTTATTTAACCATTGTTAACAGTAAACTACGAGTGAGTGAAGTGAACGTCTCCGCAGGTCGCTCTTCTTTCTCTGCTTCAGTTCCCCAATTAAAAATGGGCCAGGAGCAGCAAAACAAGAAAATCAAGTTGAACCTGAGACAAGATCCTATTAACAAACACATAGTACTCTGCCGGATGGGGTCGCCGTCTGTCATCGCTGCGCTATGATGCAAAAATAGGTGAATAAACCTGAACAAGACGGCGGCTGGAGGTCAGGGCGGAGGGATCGGCGCTGGGGGAGCAATATTCCTGACCTTCTGCCTGATTAATATGAAATAGAGAGCGCTGCCTTATTAACTTGTGGAGTGCGACAGCTCAGATGACAATGGCTGCCCTCCCACCAGAGCAGCAGGCAATCTTAAAGTAATCACCAGGTTTGCACACCGCCATCCTGCAGCCTCCATTCCGTCAATGTAATTAATAGCAGATGACACGTCCTTGAAAGACAGAGAAAGTGCTCCTCGGGTGGAGGCTCGCCATCCTCAGCTCCCCTCTCGGAGCTTCTTTAAGTCGCTTTGATTTTGCTCACTATTAGTGTTACTATTTTTACCTCTAGATACATAATGCAACGGTTTGTTACATTGTGTCACTCGATGGAGGAGTCCGTGCTGAAACGTTAATGCAGAGAAGGCTGTTTTTTCATCTGACTAATTAGGGTGATAGTTCTTGAAGCACAATGTTCGGCGGCTGCAGGGAAGCAAAAAGACTCAGGGATGAAATTCACTTTACTGGTAAACATCACAACCCTACTGTTATAACTGATGACATCACTCCTCTCCAAATATCCCATGTGGATAGGTCAAGACCGAGAGGATGCAGAGTGGGAGTTTTGCAAAAAATCGTGGTAAGTTCTGCCAACTTTATAATATATATTAGCCTTAATTTTCTCAGTTCTTTAAGATCTCTGCTTGGCATCAGTGAAAGTGAAGTCATTATTTGAGAAGTGGAACACTCAGTGGCGTACACACAATCCATGGGGCCCCTGTGCGAAACTGATCCAAGGGCCCCCCCGCCCCCCCAGTGTCCCCGCCCAGTCGCCCACCCTCAAGCCACACCTACGCACAGCCCTACCTATATATCGCGCCCATACCTCTTAAATCCAGTGACGTCTCCTTTGATGTAGATGTTCTCTTTCTTCATCTTCTCCATTCAGACCGTTCCACCATGATGATTTCTTTCAGCCATCTCTCATCTCTGCAGAGTTTGACAGACAGACATCTTAGTTTCCTACCCCCATCAGACCCCCAGTCAGCCCCCATGAGACCTCAGATCAGCCCAAAGACCCCCAGTCAGCCCCCATGAGACCTCAGATCAGCCCAAAGACCCACAGTCAGCCCCCATGAGACCTCAGATCAGCCCAAAGACCCCCAGTCAGCCCCCATGAGACCTCAGATCAGCCCAGACCCCCAGTCAGCCCCCCATAAGACCTCAGATCAGCCCAAAGACCCCCATTCAGCCCCCATGAGACCTCAGATCAGCCCAAAGACCTCCAGTCAGCCCCCATGAGACCTCAGATCAGCCCAGACCCCCAGTCAGCTCCCATGAGACCTCAGATCAGCCCAGACCCCCAGTCAGCCCCCATGAGACCTCAGATCAGCTCAAAGACCCCCAGTCAGCCCCCATGAGACCTCAGGTCAGCCCAACCCCCCAGTCAGCCCCCATCAGACCTCAGATCAGCCCAGACACCCAGTCAGCCCCCAAATCAGCCCAGAGGCCCCAGTCAGCCCCCATGAGACCTCAGATCAGCCCAAAGACCCCCCCATCAGCCACTTTTGGGGTCATGGTAGGCCAGGGCCACCAGGGGCCCTCACTACTCGAGTCAGGGGCCCAGGCCCAGCCTGAGGCGGGCTTTTCCTGCCAGGCAGCTCAACCCCCCCCGGGGGGCTGGGGGCCTAGTGTGCCCTGCTGCTGCGGCCTGCGGCCTGCCGCTGCCCCCCTGCCCCCCAGTCATCTGCCAGGGGGATGCCTGGGGGGCCGGGGGCCTAGTGTGCCCTGTGCCCCAGAGAGACAACGAGTGCCAGGCCAGCCCAGGGTCCGGTCCGGTCGGGTCGGGTCCGGTACGCTCCCCCCCCCCCCCCGGCTTTTACTTACCGTCGAGTTACCGTCTGGCGAGCAGGGGAACTTCAGTTCTTCTTCTGTTCTTCCGGTCGGCGCCTCGGCGGTCCTCTTCTCGAATCTGACGTCCTCTCTGAGTTCCCGCGAGACCTGCACAGGAGTTCACACAGGTCTCGCGGGAGTTCACGGGCCCGGCGCCGGTGCTGACCGCAGGGAGGAGGGAGGCAACTTAAATGTGAATCGGAGTCATCGGACGGATGCCAGAGTCAGACGCAGCTGCGCCCTGGGGTGCCGGGCCCGGTCGCAACTGCGACCCCTGCGACCCCTATATGTACGCCACTGAGAACACTCATCCTGACACTGCTTCTCACAGCTGGTTTGCTGCAGTTGTATCCAGCCTCCAAGCGATTCTTTTAGGCTGAGTTTACATGTGCTTCGCAGATTCTGACACAATTTATGGTAAAACTGATACTTTTTTTTCTAGCAAAATGGTGGACACCATGATGGAACCCGACAGACTCCATTGTTGGCCGCTGGGGTCTGTTATGTGGTGTTTTTTTATTGAAACAATGAAACAGATGTGAATAGAGGCTCAAATCTCTCTCCTACCCTGATAGTTTGGCACATCGTATCAGTTCCGGTAAAATGTACCAGTCTGGAGTCCACAGAGGTTTGTCTAGACTGGATGCAATGGTTACAAATGGGGTTGAGCAAATAGAAGTATCCAAAGTGGACTTTGTTAAAAATTTCAGGAAGAATTGTGCCCGCTATTTCAAGTTATTAGTCACAAAGCAAATTTCTGTGTGAAATTTGGTAAAGCATCCAAATCAAATTTTTCTAGACTTCCCTCAACACTAGTCATCCCATGAAGAACTAGGCTGGTTTCTCTGTTTCTACAGAAGGCATAAGCTGCACCTTAGTGGGGAGGGGAACTCTGCGCTTGGGGAAAGAATGATTAGAAGGCTGGATGGATATAGGAGGATACAGTAGGGATTCAGTAGTGATTTGCGTTAGTGAGGAAAGTAGGGAGTTGACTAGGGATTACTATACACCCATTAAAAACAGAGCTGCTGGTAACATGAACCTGTTACAAATTATTTCTGGGAACTGAATGTGAAAAATAAATAATAACTAATAATTAAATAATCCCAAATGCCTGAAGTCTAGCGTGCAAAATGAGGAAGCTGGAGTCTAAGATAATAAAGGAACACATACAGGAGATGTAGTTGGTGTGGCTGAGACATGTCTGGACTCTTCACATGACTGGGATGTTAATCTTCAGAGTTGTACACTCTTTAGGAAATACAGGGCCAATGGAAAAGGTGGTGTTGTGTGCCTATATTTAAGGAGTGATATGAAGGCGAGCGTTAAAGAGGCAATTGTGAGTGAAGATGTTGAAATATTTTGGGCGAAATTACAAAAAGGAAAAAATGTGTAATCTATAGACCGCCTTACATCACAGAGGAGATAGAAGTTCAGCTGTATAATCAAATAGAGCGGCTGCACAGGCGGATACGGTGGTCATAATTGGAGATTTTAACTTTCCAGACATTGATTGAGGTCATGGTTGAGCATCAACTGCAAAGGGGAGAAGATTCCTCAACTTGCTGCAGGACCACTTTATGGGTCAATTTGTAGAAGATCCCACTAGAGGTGATGCTGTGTTGGATCTGGTAATTTCTAATGATGGAGAGCGTGTTGGAAATGTTATTGTTGCTGAAACACTAGGTAATAGTGACCACAATATAATTATATTCCGTCTGAACTATAAAAAACAAACTCTGGCTAGGAGGGAAAATCACTGAATTTTAAACAGGACAAATTTCCTCAGGTTGAGGGCAGCATTTCAGGGCATAGACTGGGAGTATCTATTGTCACATAACAGTACAGAGAATACATTGGAGAGCTGTACATCTACTTTGGGTCATTATACTGTAAAACGTATTACTTTACATAACAAGTATGAATGTCTAAAATGAGGAGTTGATGTACAGGGTGCCAGTGCTGAGAAGCTGATAAAGGGGGTGCCATTGCTGTGAGGAAGATGTAGGTAGTTCCAGCACTGAAGAAATGATGTAGGTGGCGCCATTGCTGAGAAGCTGATGTAGGTGGTGCCAATGCTGTGAGGAAGATGTAAGTGGTTCCAGCACTGAAGAGATGATGTAGGTGGCGCCAGTGCTGAGGAGCTGATGTAGGGGATGCCAGTGCTATTAGTAAATCCAGTAATATACTAAATTAACTGAATGTGGTGCAAGATAAGTACATAAAGTAAATCTGAACAAGGTTCCTGGTCCAGACAGATCATACCCAAGAATTTTTTGAAGAACTCAGTTAAGTTATTATTGTGCCCCTGTTCGTAATTTTTTGAGATTCTCTAGCAACTGGCTGTCACGGATGGTGTTGCAGAAAGCTGGAACTTATAAATAAATATCCGACTGGCTTGATCCCAAACTAAGGAGCATATGGGTGAGCCCTATAAAACCCCTAGAGCTCTCCCTGACTGCTATGCCCATGCAAAGGTCTTAATGGTAGACGATTGCATGTCCACGTACCTCACACTATGTGACACCTGAAAACCCTATAATAGTGAGGGGACACGACCACCGGCTCCCTGCACTTAATACGGACGGAGTCAGGGTCACCTAGAATCATCCAGCAGTGAACACAATCCAAAAAGAAGTATAAACCGCAAAGTGAGGCAGTATGGGAGGGAATATAAAAGTGAGACAATTAGTGTAAATAGGTGACAGCTGGGAGAAGGAAAGGAGATGACAAAGTGAAACCAAAACAAAGAACTTCATGCAGGTAGAGAAGAACATCTAACAGACCTTCTCACAGAAGTGGCGGTGACACTGGCACAAAGCAAATGTGGTGCCCATATTAAAAAACGGCTCTAGGTAATTATAGACCTGTAACCCTAACTTTGATTGTGGGAAAAATGTTTGAAGGCCTCTTAAGGGACTATATACAGGAGTACATGGACATAAATAATATTAGTGACAGCCAGAACAGGTTTACCAAGGACAGAAGTTGTCAGATGAAGCTGATTTGTTTTTAGGAGGACTTGAGTAGAAGCCTGGACAGAGGGGCGGCTGTGGATATAGTGAGGTGAGTAGACTCCTGGACAGAGGGGCAGCTGAGGACAGGATTAATATCACCATTTCTATTTCAGCAGATGACACTAAGCTGTGTAGTACTGTACAGTCCATGGAAGATGTCCACAAACTACAAGCTGACTGGGACACTCTGAGTGATTGGGCACCAACTTGGCAAATGAGGTTCAATGTGAATACATGTAAAGTTTTGCATCTTGGTAGTAATAATCTCTGGGTATTATATGTCCTAGGGGAGGTAACACTGGGATAGTCACTTATAGAGAAGAATTTGGGTGTCCTTGTAGATGGTAGATTAAATAACAGCACAATGTCAATCAGCTGCTTCTAAGGCCACCAGGGTATTGTCATGCATTAAACGAGGCATGGACTCGCGGGGCAAGGATGTGATATTACCACTTTACAAAGCGCTGGTGCGGCCTCATCTGGAATATGCAGTTCAGTTCTGGGCACCAGTCCGTAGAAAGGACGCCCTGGAGATGGATAGAGTACAGAGGAGAGCGACTAAACTGATAAGGGGAATGGAGGGTCTGAGTTATGAAGAAAGATTAAAAAAATTACATTTATTTAGTCATTAGAAGAGACGTCTAAAGGGGGACATGATTAACCTATACAAATATAAAAATCGGCAGTACAAAAAATACGGTGAAAAACTGTTCCATGTAAAATGCCCTCAAAAGACAAGGGGGCGCTGCCTCCGACTGGAGAAGAAAAGGTTCAGTCTCCAGAAGCGTCAAGGATTCTTTATCATAAAAAACTGTGAAGCAGTCACCTCGGGACGTGGTCACAGCAGTGACAGTGGACAGTTTTAAAGAGACTTAGATGAATTCTAAGAATAAATTAACATTAATGTTTCTGTAAATGTGTAGAAGAAATCTGGGTCACCCCCCCCCCCCCCCCGTCCATTTCTTGGTTGAACATGATGGACTTGTGTCTTTTTTCATCCGCACTATCTATGTAACTACATAATATGACACTAGACTGGTCCTCTAACCCATGTGAGAGTTATGACTGAGGCACTGCATACCTCATGTCTCACGCTTTGCCCAAATAGAAATCTCTTTTAATACTCTGCCATACACAGCCCCCAAGGAAAAAACTATCCGCACTTGTCCCTTTCCGCTGACCCTCGCCCTGTTTCGGTCCCTCCTCACTTAGAATTCATCGCCGCAGAGAAATCGGAGGGTGCTTCTGGTGCCTCAGCACAATATTCCGCCTCTCAGCCTCTTCTTTATTTCACAGCTCATTTCAGACGCCTCATTTTTATTTATTGCATTTTGTCTGCACACTGACAGAGATAAGATATGATATTCAGGGGCTGCGGACCGCAGGCAGGGTGTATATGGCGGCAGAGCTGCGATGTCTGATTATACCGCGAGCAGACAGGACTATATCTGGTGTCATGTCCCTGTCATATCCCCTCAGGGTCTGCCTTCTGTGACAGGTAGGGATGAGCGAATCAACTGTGGATGAAACATCCGAAGTCGATTTGCATAAAACTTCTTTTCAATACTGTACGGAGCGAGCGCTCCATACAGTACTAGAATGTATTGGCTCCTATGAGCCGAAGTTATTACTTCATTAAGTCTTGTGAGACTTTGGGTAATAACTTTAGAAATTGATTTATACTGTAAAAAAACTTTTCCCGAACTCGGGTTCGGTTCCAAGGAACCACTAGTGACAGGGAATCATCAAGAAGCGGAGAGCACGGCTGCAGTGCTACCAGGAATATGAGCGACCCCTCCTGAAAAGAGACACCCTGAGTCTGGGTGACATCTAATATTCAATTCTGACGCACCTTGAATTTTCTGACAACCACTACCCTTACAATGTGCTTTGGGTTGTCACCCAGCTTTTTCTAGGAGTCTTCAAGTTGTCATTATATTCTGAGGAGGAACTAAGAAATATATCTCCTGTCCATAGTCCACTATATGTAACTGCACAATGCAGAGGAAAGACATAGAGTAGAATAGTGAGTGCAGCTCTGGAGTATAATACAGGATGTAACTCAGGATCAGTACAGGATAAGTAATGTAATGTATGTCCACAGTGACTGCACCAGCAGAATAGTGAGTGCAGCTCTGGAGTATAATACAGGATGTAACTCAGGATCAGTACAGGATAAGTAATGTAGGTACACAGTGACTGCACCAGCAGAATAGTGAGTGCAGCTCTGGAGTATAATACAGGATGTAACTCAGGATCAGTACAGGATAAGTAATGTATGTACACAGTGACTGCACCAGCAGAATAGTGAGTGCAGTTCTGGAGTATAATACAGGATGTAATTTAGGATCAGTACAGGATAAGTAATGTAATGTACACAGTGACTGCACCAGCAGAATAGTGAGTGCAGCTCTGGGGTATAATGCAGGATGTAATTTAGGATCAGTACAGGATAAGTAATGTATGTACACAGTGACTGCACCAGCAGAATAGTGAGTGCAGCTCTGGAGTATAATAAAGGATGTAACTCAGGATCAGTACAGGATAGGTAATGTAATGTATGTACACAGTGACTGCACCAGCAGAATAGTGAGTGCAGCTCTGGAGTATAACACAGGATCTAACTCAGGATCAGTACAGGATAAGTAATGTATGTACACACTGACTGCACCAGCAGAATAGTGAGTGCAGCTCTGGAGTATAATACAGGATGTAACTCAGGATCAGTGCAGAATAAGTAATGTAATGTAGCACGGAAGCACTGAAAAACTATAAAAAAAACTATAAGGAAAAAAATAGAACATGTAAAAAACAAATAAAAGCGGCCAAACTAGAGACCGAGAGATTAATTGCCAAAGAGAGTAAAACTAACCCTAAAATGTTCTTCAATTATATAAATGTTAAAAAGTATAAATCTGAAGGTGTCGACCCTTTAAAGAGTAATGAGGGGGGAGTCGCAGAGAGCGACGAGGAGAAAGCAAAGCTGTTAAATATTTTTTTCTCCAATGTATTCACTGAGGAAAATAAACTGTCAGATGACATGCCGAATGTTGAAATAAATTCCCCATTAAAAGTGTCCTGTCTGACCCAGGAGGAAGTACATCAGCGACTTAAAAAGATTAAAATAGACAAATCGCCAGGACCGGATGGCATACACCCCCGTATCCTAAGGGAATTAAGTAATGTCATAGCCAGACCCTTATTTCTGATATTTGCAGATTCTATATTGACAGGGAATGTCCCACAGGATTGGCGCATGGCAAATGTGGTGCCAATATTCAAAAAGGGTCCAAAAACAGAGCCTGGAAACTATAGCCGGTAAGTTTGACATCTGTTGTGGGTAAACTGTTTGAAGGTTTTCTGAGAGATACTATGTTAGAGCATCTTAACGGAAATAAGCAAATAACGCCATATCAGCATGGCTTCATGAGGGATCGGTCATATCAAACAAATTTAATCCGTTTCTATGAGGAGGTAAGTTCTAGACTGGACAGCGGCGAATCAATGGATGTCGTATATCTGGACTTCTCCAAAGCATTTGACACTGTACCACATAAAAGGTTAGTATATAAAATGAGAATGCTCGGACTGGGAGTAAACGTCTGTATGTGGGTAAGTAACTGGCTCAATGATAGAAAACAGAGGGTGGTTATTAATGGCAAATACTCAGATTGGGTCACTGTCACTAGTGGGGTACCTCAGGGGTCAGTATTGGGCCCTATTCTCTTCAATATATGTATTAATGATCTTGTAGAAGGCTTGCATAGTAAAGTATCAATTTTCGCAGATGACACTAAACTGTGTAAAGCAATTAACACTGATGAGGACAGTATACGGTATATACTACAGCGGACAGTATACTGTATATATACTACAGAGGACAGTATACTGTATATATACTACAGAGGACAGTATATTGTATATATACTACAGAGGACAGTATACTATGTATATACTACAGAGGACAGTATACTGTATATATACTACAGAGGACAGTATACTACTACAGAGCGATCTGGATAGACTGGAGGCTTGGGCAGATAAGTGGCAGATGAGGTTTAACACTGACAAATGTAAAGTTATGCACATGGGAAGGAATAATGCAAGTCACCCGTACTTATTAAATGGTAAAACACTCGGTAACACTGACATGGAAAAATATCTAGGAATTTTAATAAACAGCAAACTAAGCTGCAAAAAAACAGTGTCAGGCAGCTGCTGCCAAGGCCAATAAGATAATGGGTTGCATTAAAAGGGGCATAGATGCCAGTGATGAGAACATAGTCCTACCACTTTACAAATCACTGGTCAGACCACACATGGAGGACTGTGTACAGTTCTGGGCTCCAGTGAACAAAGCAGACATAGCAGAGCTGGAGAGGGTCCAGAGGAGGGCAACTAAAGTAATAACTGGAATGGGGCAACTACAGTACCCTGAAAGATTATCAAAATTAGGGTTATTCACTTTAGAAAAAAGATGACTGAGAGGAGATCTAATTAATATGTATAAATATATCAGGGGTCAGTACAGAGATCACTCCCATCATCTATTTATCCCCAGGACTGTGACTGTGACGAGGGGACATCCTCTGCGTCTGGAGGAAAGAAGGTTTGTACACAAACATAGAAGAGGATTCTTTACGGTAAGAGCAGTGAGACTATGGAGCTCTCTGCCTGAGGAGGTGGTGAAGGTGAGTACAATAAAGGAGTTTAGGAGGGGCCTGGATGTATTTCTGGAGCGTAATAATATTGCAGGCTATAGCTACTAGAGAGGGGTCGCTGATCCAGGGAGTTATTCTGATTGGATTCGGGAAGAAATTTTTATTCCCCTAAAGTGAGGAAAATTGGCTTCTACCTCACAGGTTTTATTTGCCTTCCTCTGGATCAACTTGCAGGATGACAGGCCGAACTGGATGGACAAATGTCTTTTTTCGGCCTTATGTACTATGTTACTATGTACACAGTGACTGCACCAGCAGAATAGTGAGTGCAGCTCTGGAGTATAATACAGGATGTAACTCAGGATCAGTACAGGATAAGTAATGCATGTACACAGTGACTGCACCAGCAGAATAGTGAGTGCAGCTCTGGAGTATAATACATAATGTAACTCAGGATCGGTACAGGATAAGTAATGTATGTACACAGTGACTGCACCAGCAGAATAGTGAGTGCAGCTCTGGAGTATAATAAGGATGTAACTCAGGATCAGTAGAGGATAAGTAATATATGTACACAGTGACTGCACCAGCAGAACAGTGAGTGCAGCTCTGGACCAGCTGTTCCTGAGCTGCGATTACCTGTGGGTGTGGTCGCCTGTGGCTGTGTGTAGCTGCTGCTGCTGCTGCTGCTCCTGAGCGTTTGGAGGAAAATCTATCCACCTGAGGCCGGCTCTCTCCTCCCCAGGGGGAGAGTGGGTTCTCAGGCATGAGCGAGGGAAGCAAGCCCCAGGCTCCTGTTCCCAGCGGCAGGCCTTCAGGGGACAGGAGAAGCCAGCGTTTGGCCTGCATGGAGGACTCAGGGGTAAGAAGATCTGGCAGGAGTCGCAGTAATGTGGCTTCTGTCTCCCCTGAGTCTGAGGGTAGTAGGAAGAGCCGCAAGGCTGGATCCGCTAAGGAGGACCCGAATGCCAGCATGGGTGAGAGTGGCCCTTCCGGGGCCCAGCAAAAGCCGAGTGTTCACGGAGGTGAAGCAGATCTTGAGGAGGAAGGCTGGGGCGTACTGAGGGCCCGGGAGTCCATTTCCACCTACGGATCCCGGGTCATGAGCCACCTCCGTGAGTACGAAGACGCGACTAAGACCCTGAGGAGGCTCCGGGAGGAGCTGCGCGGCTTGAGGTCTTGTGTTGGAGTGGCCCCAAAGAGGAAGAAGCAGGGGCTGGAGAGCCAAATAAAGCAGCTACAAGCTGACATTGGCGAGATTGAGCAAAGGCGGACTGTACTCCGAGATAAAAGCGGCCCGTTTAAGGAAAAAACTCCTAAACGAGGAACGTTTTCGGAAGATGGCGGAGGAGAAGGGGCAGATGGGGCAGCAGCCTGACAGCCAGGTGGAGAAGGAACCAGTCGTGCAGGAGGAGGATGATGATGATGACCAGCAAGATCCACCTGGCAGCCTGCAGGAGCAGATTCCGTACAGTGGGCCCCCTGCACGCCAAATAGCAAGGTCACCCAGCTGCGGCTCGGGGGATGAGTATGAGACCTGCGGCCCGGGAGGGGCCCTAGTGGAGGAGATCCAGCTCCTGGAGTCCCCAGTGCGTTTCCAGGACTTATGCTTTGGTGATGAGTTGCCACCGGAGACGCCTGGGGAAGGAAAGAAAAAGGCTAAGAAGACCAAGCTCCAGGAGCAGGTAAGATATGTATACACCCCCCTCCCTGGGACCCCCGGGTCGACCGCAGGGCCGGCTCACTGTATTAGCCCCTCTTCTCAGCCCAGCCCGTGTCCTGCGGTGGACTCGGTGCAGGAGAGAGGGGAGAGCGAGGTATCCGATATGGTGGTGAGCTCCGTCTCTGTTTGCAGTAACGGGGATGGAGCTGGTGCGACACCGGCTGAAAAGCCGGACAGGAAGGTTACTGCGGAGGATGAGAGAAAAATCTCTGGCGCTGGAGTTTGCTCCCTGATGGGGGGAGGGGGTGGCTCCACGCCACAGATGGCTGCAGGAGCTCCGATGGCTCCAACCGCTGATGACGCTGTTCCCTCGGGCCAGCAGAGGCATGAAGGAGCTGTCGGAGCTATGACGGTTACGCCTCCCAATGAAGGTCAAGAACTGAGGCCAAAGCCTTTGTTTTTTATTGGCGCTGCTGGTCCAGATGAGCGGCGCCATGAAAGAACAGATCAGCAGCGTTTGGATCAGCGGCGCCCGGTAATGGATCAGCGGCGCCCAAAAGTTGTAAATGGTAGTACTGAGGAAGCGGAGGGCAATGATAAAAGTGGGGTTGGGGCTGTGGTCTGTCTTTTGGGGGCAGCTCCGACCCCAGGGCCCAGTGATGCTGAGGTACCAATAATTACACCAAAACACACCGGTTCAGCCAGTATGAGTGAGGGAGCAGGTGGGGGGCAGAAAATTATTTTTAATAAAAATATGTCTGGGGGTTTGGATGGTGGAGTGAATGGTGTTAGGAGGGAAGGAAGGGAGGTCGCAGAATCTGTTGTAAGTAAGGCTGGTTTGGGGATGGAAGATATGGAAGTGGGTGGTGGAGGGTCTTTGGTAAGCGGGGAGGGTGTGGAACCTGGTCCGGTTGCCCCCCCGGCTGTGGCAGCCCCTGTGCGCAGTTTTGCTACTGTCACGGCCGGGGTGAGTAGGGGACCCTCCTTGTCCTCTGGCTCTGGGGACGGCGTTTTGCAGCGGCGTCTTCTGGAGGCTCTAAAGAGAGGGGAGAGCACAATCAATGTAGAGGGGAGGGAGGTTGATCTATCCTTTTGGATAGATAGGCATGGCCTCTCAGCCTTCCGAGAGCAAAGGAGCGGGGAGACCACGTGGTCCCTCCCGACAGCTGGGCAGGGTGCTCTCCGTAGGAATGTGGTCCGTCTGAGGTGGAGGGGCAGTGATACATGTCCTTCAAGATCAGAAGTTGTTGAGCTCCTTCTAAAGATGGGCTTCAAGGCGACAGACATCTACGCCTTGATACATCCCTATGGGACCCCTGAGTTCGATGTCAGCTTTGTTCGGCCGGAGGGACTTGAGCTCTTCTGGTCGAACTATGAGATGGCAAAGGACGAGCCCAGCTGGCGAGATTTTGCCGTCCAGGCAGTGTCTCGTCAGAACAATGTGAAGAGGGTGACCATTCTAACCCGTAACGAGTCACTCTCGTGTATTGACATCATGACGTGGCTCGGCCGATATGGGGAGGTGGTGGAGGTTCCCAAGAAGAACAGGGATGAACATGGCATCTGGTCTGGGGCCTGGACGTTCATGGTAAAACTTAGGCTTTTAGGAAACACAGTTACTCACATACCATCTGCCACCTTCCTTGGAAGGGATCGCATCCAGATCTTCTACCAGGGTCAGCCGAAGCTCTGTCACAGATGCGGCAGCCCCACACACTTCAGTGCTAACTGCACTGTACAGAAGTGCGCGCTGTGTGGGGAGATTGGCCACCTCGCTGCATCATGTGCAGAGATTAGGTGTCACCTGTGTGGTGACTTAGGTCACCCATTCAGTCGCTGCCCTCATTCCTTTGCCAATGCGGTCAATGCCCCGGCGGGAGGAAGCCGTGAGGCCAATTCTACTGGGGCAGGGGCTGGCAGAAGTGAAGGAACAGAGGGGCCAGGGAAGAAAAGTAAGCAAAAGACGCCTGCCCAACTGAGGCGTCAGGAAAATCGCCGAAGGGAGAGGGAGATGGGTGAATCCCGGGAACCTCAGGCAACTGGGGAAGCTGGGATGACCCCTGATCTCACCCCTGAGACTGCTGCTACTGCTGAGGCCCAAAGGGACAGTGAGCTGGATGAGGAAATTAGGAGGATCCAGGAAGAGGAAGGTGCCATCTCCTCATTATCCCCCCATGACGGGGGAAGTGGGGGATGGCAAAAGCAGGGTAATAAACGTACAGGGAAAAAGGGAGATTTAAGATCTTCTCCCACCCGCCAGATGCCAAAGGAAGGTACAACCAACCCCCCTCTGATTAGTCTCTCAAACCGGTTCCAAGCCATTGGTGACACCTCCCCCTCCTCAGGGGAGGGAGCCGGTGGGGAGGTTTCGGGAGTCGCGGTGACACCTGGGCCTGCGGGGGACGCCGAGCCTCCTTCTACTGGGGAAAACATGTCCTCAGGGGTGGGGGCTGGCTTGGAGTCAGAGCACAAGGGCAGAGGTGAAATGGACACATCTGTTTGTTTGAAGAGGGGTAAGCCATCATCTGATGAAAAAGTTGGTGGGGGCAGTGGGAAAAGAAAGCCATCTAATTCAATCACCCATGATGGCGGCACTCACTCCGTTGACGCTGGCGTCCATTAATGTCGCCAGCATTAAGTCAGATACGGCTAGATTTGCGGCCTTTGATTTTTTCAGCCGGGTTGAAGCTGACATTTTGTTTTTGCAGGAGACCAGGCTGCCAGATTTGGCATCTGTATTTAAAGCTAAAAGGGAGTGGCGACGCGGATCCTCCTACTGGTCTCTTGCGGCCGAGCCGTATAGCGGGGTGGCAGTCCTTTTTACTGCACCGGTAGAATGCCGACGGGTTATTGAATTAGAAATGGGGAGGTGCCTGATCCTGGATGTCCTCATGAGGGGACAAGAACTTCGTCTAATTAACATCTATGGTCCCCAGTCCAAGTGGGACCGTAAGTGTCTCTTCATGAGGATCAAGCCCTATCTTTTTACAAGTCGGCAGGTGGTCTTTGGAGGGGACTTCAATACTGTCACGAGGCCCCAGGATAGGGGAGGTTCCAGGGACAAGCTGACTTACGACAGCATTGCGCTTAATAAAATAGCTAGTGAGGCTCGTCTGGTGGATGTCCACATCCGGCACACCCCAGGCCACCCGGGGTTCACCTATCATAGGGCTAGTTGTAGGTCTAGAATAGACAGGTTTTATTTAAAGGAGGAAGCCGTCTCTTCAGCCGTGTCCGCTGTGGAGGTGGAGTTCTCCGACCACTGTATGATTTTGTTTTCTCTGAATGTTGCAGAGACCCCCCGAATGGGAAATTGGAAGAAGCGGAGATAAGACAGTCCTTTGAGGATTTCGTTCAGAGCCAGGTACCATTGCTGGATCTCTGCGGCAGTAAGTCTGAGTGGTGGGAGATCTTCAAGGAAAGGGTGGGGAGATTCTTCCGCCAGCTCTCGAGCCTCAGGAGTCTGAGTAAGTATCGCCTGTATCAGGGCCTGAGGAGGAAACTCGAACGTCTTGTCTCGACTGGGGGTAGCCGTGAGGAGATCTCCAGAGTGAAGTCTTTGCTTATGAGGTGTCAGTACGATAGGCACGCATCTTTGGTTTTTGAGAGGGATTACGGGAAATACCGCTCGCCCGACCCTTACAAAAACTGCAGGATGTCAGTGAGTAGTAAGATTGTGTCAGGACTGATTGATAGTACGGGTTCTCTGAGAAGGTCCAGATCAGGGATCCTGGAGGTTGTCAGATCCTTTTACTCACATCTCATGGCAAGGAGGGATCTTGATCGTGATAAGATATCGGCTTTCCTGACTGAAACTGTCCCTGAACCAGGGGTAGACCCCTCTCTTGACGGTTTGACGGAAATGATCAGTGAAGAGGAAGTCAGTCTGGTGATTGAGGGGCTTGCTCCCAAAAAATCACCTGGTCCGGATGGCTTAACATCTGAGTTTTACAAGACCTTTAAGGACACCTTAGTTCCCCTCTTGACTGAGGTATTAAATGAGTGTCTCTCCTCGGGTACTCTACCAAAGTCAATGAGGAGGTCGGCCCTGATCATCCTGTCAAAGGGTAAAGATCCTTTCCACATTGAGAATTGGCGTCCCATAGCGCTCCTCGGTGTGGACAGAAAGATTTTGGCAAAGGTGCTATTTAATCGGCTGGTGAAGTTTGCACCCCAGCTCCTTTCTGGGGCCCAGCATTGCTCTGTTCCCGGCCACAGTACTTTTAGTGCTGTGCTCAGTGTCCGGGAGGCCGTGGAGCAGGGCAGGGCAGGTCACTGGAAGGGGTACATGCTGTCCTTGGATCAGGCAAAAGCATTTGATCGTGTTAACCACGAGTACCTCTGGTCTGTCCTTCTGAGATATGGCCTGCCCGGGGGGTTTGTTGATTGGCTTAAGACCTTGTATGCAGGGGCAGAGAGTTTCCCGCTTGTGAATGGTTGGATTGGGCGTCCTTTTGGGGTGGGATCTGGGGTTCGCCAGGGTTGTCCTCTGAGCCCGCTTTTGTACGTGTTCGCGATCGATCCCTTCCTTAGAGGGGTTGATCGTGGGCCGTTGGCGGGCATCGGGATGGACCGGGCGGCTCCGGAGACTACACTGACCCTCAGTGGCGTATGCTGATGACGTAACTATCTTTGTGTCTTCGAGAGGGGAGGCAGAGTGGGTACTGTCTGAGGTAGAGCGCTACTCAGAGTCATCTGGGTCCAAGATCAACCGAGATAAGTGTGAGAGTCTCTGGCTGGGAGGTGGAGATCCTGGTTTTGATCTCCCGGACACCCTTCCAGAGCCCCAGGAATCTACAAAAGTCCTCGGCATTGAATTTGGCCAGGGGGATTACCCCCATCAAAACTGGGATAGCAGGCTTAAGATTGCCGCTCAGAAGGTGGACCAGTGGAAGGGTTGGTCTTTAACCCTCAGGGAAAGGGTGAACATTATCAAAACCTACCTGATCCCTTTGCTGTTATATCTGGGCAGTGTGTGCGTCTTGCCGGAACCTTTCTGGACTCGGGTCTAGAGTCTGTTCTTCTAGATGTTATGGGGAAACAGACTGAACCTTGTCAAGAGGGAGGTTACTTACCGTACGAGGAGACTAGGAGGGTTGGGTATGGTCAACCCTGTGGTGTTCCTGGTGAACACCTTTATTAAGATTAATCTCTCGAACCTCTGGCAAGAGAGGGCTCCTCTGTGGGTAGCCTCCTGTCGGGGATGGTTTCGGCCTTTCTTCCAGGAATGGGAGACAGGGGGGCAAGTGAAGGATCTCCGCACACCACATGGGCATCTCCCGGCTTATGCTGCCCTGGTTCTGAAGGTATTACGTCGGTGGGGTCTGGGGATGTGGGAAATCAGGACTCAGTCAAGGAGACTCCTTGACCAGAGGGTTCTGTTGACCCATTTCCAGAAACCTCTGGCCCTCAGGGACTGCCCAGGTCGGGATCTGAGGGTTGGGTTACGGCTTTTAAATTCCAATAGGATCCCCTTGAAGTTCTTTGACTTGACTTGGCGCTGCTTCCATGGGAAACTGTGTGTGAGGGACAATCTGAAGTCTAGGAGCTCTGAGGACAGGGGGTGTCCCCGTGAGGAGTGCGGTGGTGTGCTGGAAAGCATGGACCACTTCCTGCTTCATTGTCCCTTTAACACAGAGGTTTACACCAGGGTGGGGACCTCCATTGGCTGGCCTAGGCTGGTCACTCTCTCCTATGCGGAATGGGCCTATGGAGCATTCAGACACCTGGGTGGTAGGGACCTTTGCACTTTATTCCTAGTCAGCTCAGTGGTCAGGTACTACACGTGGCATGCACGGTGTTTAGTTTCGACGCAACGCAAAATCCTCCCCGAGGATGAGGTGGTTAGGAACATTCTCGGAGACCTGGTGAAGGTGCGCTCTCTGGAGTACGAGAGGTTGGGGGCGGGTAGAGCCTCTCTCCTCTGGAGGGGTTTTGCCTTTAGGGTACCCTAGCCTGTTGTCTCCCCTCCCGGTGGTGGGCTGAAGCTGACACTGTAGATTTTTGTTTTGTTTTGGTGGCTGTATGAGGACATAGGGCTTGCAGGCGCCAAACTTGGGCTTTAATGGGTTGTGTGTGGCTGAAAAGCCTCACGGTGGGTGGTGAGGTTAAGGTCTACTATGTAATGTACTATGTAATGTAGTT